>NC_053027.1:2172081-2342058 GCF_003073215.2 Triticum urartu
TCTCCGCCGGCAAGCTTTCCACGCCAGCAAGCCTTCACACCGGCAAGGTTTTACCCCGGCAAGAGTTCACATCAGCAAGCTTCTCCGCCGGCAAGCTTTCCACGCCGGCAAGCCTTCACACCGGCAAGGTTTTACCCCGGCAAGAATTCACATCGGCAAGCTTCTCCGCCGGCAAGCTTTCCACGCCGGCAAGCCTTCACACCGGCAAGGTTTTACCCCGGCAAGAATTCACATCGGCAAGCTTCTCCGCCGGCAAGCTTTCCACGCCGGCAAGCCTTCACACCGGCAAGGTTTTACCCCGGCAAGAATTCACATCGGCAAGCTTCTCCGCCGGCAAGCTTTCCATGACGGCAAGCCTTCACACCGGCAAGGTTTTACCCCGGCAAGAATTCACATCGGCAAGCTTCTCCGCCGGCAAGCTTTCCACACCGGCAAGCCTTCACACCGGCAAGGTTTTACCCAGGCAAGGTTTTCATTCACCCGGCAAAGGCCAAATACTTTTTCACTCAGGGCCGGCTCGCGAAGCGTTGCCTCTAACTTTTGCATACGAACCCGGATTCGTCACCATGCCAAAATCTGGTGTCAACACCGGAGGACACTTTTCATGCCTTTTGCAGATGCCTGTTGGCAGTGGCACTTTGGCAGGCTATGGCTGAGCACTGGAGTCTCCCGGATGCATCGGCTATCATCGGCTATCCGGCGGACAGGCAAGGAATGGCTCGTGCAACATATTTGTGACTTGACGGAGTTTGATCGCATGAAGCTCATGATGACCCTATGGCGTTGCTGGTACGTGAGGAACGAGCTGACGCACGCGAAGCCGACGCCTCCCATTGACGCGTCTAGAAGTTTCCTTCTATCGTACGCGGAGTCCCTGATAAGCTTACACTGCAATCCACAAGCTGATCCCGTGAAGGGCAAGCAAGTAATGCACCCTGTACCGCTTCCTAGTCCACTATCACATGCCCTTGTTGATGCCAAGACGTCGGGGAAGTGGACGCCTCCACCAGATGTACGGCTAAAGCTAAACGTGGACGGTTCTTTTTGCGAGAAGACAGGTATGGCGGGCGGTGGGATGATAGTTCGGGATGCAAAAGGGGAGATAATCCTGTCATCATGTCGGGTCCTATACACTTTCGTGGAACCCCTTGAAGCTGAGCTATACGCGTGCATGGAGGGCTTATCCCTAGCGTGCCAATGGACCCAACGTCCAATTGAAGTGGAGACTGATTTCTCAGTGGCGTTCAACATGCTTATGGCATCAGGTATTGACAGGTCAAGATATTCTATGCTGGTTGCCGAAGCTAGAAGGCTTATGAAAGACGAGAGGGAGTTCGAGCTACGCCTTGTAGCTCGCGAACGAAATGTAGTGAGCCATTACCTGGCAAACTTTGGTAGAGTAGAGGAGCGCACTGTGGTGTGGCTTGCCTCCGGGCCGGGAGATGTTCACAGCCTATGTGCAAAAGACTGCCCAAATGACTAATAAATAAATTCCTTTTGCCCCTAAAAAAAAGAACAGTATGGAACTACCACTAGATGCCTAAAAGAAAGACAACTTGCCGAACGGATTCTGGTATGGTTACAGGAGCAACTACTCCTGGTTGACCTCTCCTGATAGTTCAAAACAATTTGGACAACACTGAGAGCTACATGATAAAATAGATTATGCGCCTGTAAGTTTTGGTTAAGAAATAGCGATAACAAATATGAAGTTTCGGGGAAAAATGCGAAAAATTCACAGATATGGATGTCAAGCAGGAGTAGTTACATCAAATAATGTACATGCTCCACTTTTCCAAAAAAAAAACAGATATGTCCCTTCTCAACAAGGTCGATGCTGTTTCTTGAATATACTGTCATGTTTGGTGTCCATCAAAATAAATTGCTTTTTCAACAAGGTCATCTCTCTCTCTAGCTTTGGGCGAGGAACAAAGATAGCGCTTGGTCGCCTGTGGAAGCCTGAACAACCATGTGCACAGCTTGTAAGACATATAATTCATCCGTACGACTGCAGTGCATACGGAAACCGTGCAGGTCATATCTATTTTTCACACTGTGCAAGTTTGTAGTACTTGGTTAGGATGAATTATTCTTCCAGGATATCGGTGGCTCGGAACCGAGGCGTGAACTGAAAGCGTCCCCAGATGGCATACACGCTTGTACTGTTATAACCTGCAGCCATGAGATTTTATTTTTGAGGGAATGCAGCTATGTGTGAGATAAAATAAGACTACTAGACAAGGGACACACGGAGGGGTTATGGGCCGTTGATACCGGCCTACACGAGCGACTCCAGCTCCGTACGTGCGGCACAACAGTTTGTGTTCAATGTGTGGGTACTGGATAATATGCGTGCACCCGAGTCGAGGAACTGCCGTCGGGCGGCCGGCTACCATGAACAGGATCGGCCTCTTCACAGCTCAGGTTCGAACTCGCACATAGCGCAACTCCATCATGTATAATTCTGTGACTCGGAATATGTTCATAGGGTTTGGTAGAAGGAGCATCTATATTTTATCTTATAGCACACACTGCGTGAGATATTAGGGATAAATAAGCAGAATTATAAATCAGCAACGCTTGAGCAGACCACTTGTTTACGATTCGTTCTGGGACTCAATGCGTGGGTACTGGATAATATGTCACGAGTTCTCACACGAAGAAGATGCTTCCTTTTTCAAAATTACTCCAACTAAGTAGCATACTTCTCACAAGAACAGAACAGAAAGGAAAACACCACAGACGTGCCGGAAACATAAAATGAATCGATTGCAGTTTATGAACAACAAACAAGGACACATTTGAGCAGATTACCAAACTTTGACTAAGCAGATGCAACAAAAACCGGTAGGAGTTTCCCTTTCACCGTCCAGATAAATGGATTAATTCCGACATCCCACCGCCATAACCAGACTGGAAGGAGTTCTCCTCGTTGCTTACTCCAGAAATCGTCAACTGAAATTGCCTTCGAATTTCAGCATCCATGGGGTTCATACTACCAGTTGAAGCAGAAACAGACAACTTCTCACTAGAAACTACTGGCAACAACGCTTTGAGCCTTGAAACAACCTCGGTCATGGTCGGCCTGTGGATGGCCGCGTTTTTGACGCAGTTCATGGCGAGGTCTAGCACACTCTGGAGTGAACTGGCATCGTACTGATCCAACAATCTCTTGTCCACGATGTCATGAATATTTCCCATGGCAATCTTATGGCGTACCCAGTTTGGTAGATGAAAGGTTTGAGGCTCCATCAATACTGGGGGCTGGCCAGTGATGATCTCCAAAAGCATGATGCCAAAGCTATAAACATCTGTCTTGACTGTGAGTTGGAAAGTTGCATGGTACTCGGGGTCGAGGTAGCCAAGAGTGCCAGCAGCAACAGTAGATATGTGTGTGTGAGCATCATTAAAAGCCCGGGAAAGCCCAAAATCAGATATTATCCCCACAAGATTCTTGTCTAGAAGGATGTTGGGGGTCTTTACATCTCTGTGAACTATTGATGGGGTGCAAGACTCGTGTAGATACTCCAGCCCTATAGTTTATTGAAGTCATACTTAGTCAAAGCAAGCATACATACATACAATACATAAAATTAGTAAATAACTGAAATATGGACCTTGTGCAGCATCAAGTGCAATATGAAGTCGTTGTTCCCAATTCAAACTATAGTCATCTCCTGCATCAAGAAATACGACATTAATATAAGTTCCTTGATACATGGATAGCACATAAATATATGTTTTTATTATTGGTACTACTACCATTATTACTACTACTACTACTACTACTTCTACCACCACTACTACCACTACTGCCACCACCACCACCACTATTAATACTATTATTATTATCATGTTGTACATATATTTAAGCTAACAAATTATGCACGCTGCCTTAATGGTTAAGCATAGAACCAATTGATATATTAAGATCTTAAACCTGCATAAAACTGAGCTTTGATATTCGAGAGGCAACTGATGCTTTTCCTTCTCTTTACGTGAGTTTTTGTTATATCCAAATCAAATTAAGAAGAGAACCAACTATTAAATTATTACTTAAAATTTCCTCTAGAGTTTATTTCATTCATAATGGCTTCGAAAGATGCTTACAATCCCATCATGGCATTGGTATGACTCTAGGAGTGTAACTATGCTTTCCTCGGTTTGTTAGCCACATATCAAAGAACAATTAATTGAACATTCCAAGGTTGTAACTTCAAGAATGTCCTGCTAGGGCCTTACTTCTTACCACATACTCTACATATACATAGTAAATTAGGTCCGCCAACTCAAATTCATTTAATCAGAGTAACAATAACAGTCTAGGCAACCAACCACACATGTAACAAGAAATCATGTTGATAGTAAGATGCCAAAAGGTTGGCTACTTTGACTTTGGAGTTCGTTTTTGTACTTAGGGACATGTCCTATGAGTTCTATATTACTCTACAAAACACCATATATTCATATAATTTTAGAAGTAATTGTGTCCCAAGGGTTAATTAGACTATGTGGTCAAGTTGCCTGTTTGTGTTATTTTTTTTGGAGGAATTTAAACCCTGAATTTCTTAATCTGCATTTTAGATTTTACTGATTTTAGGTTTGGCTGAGGGTTAAAGTTTATTGATTTAAGTCATAAATAACCTATATGTGTATTTAACTACAACTTAACAAGTCAATTATGTTTGATATAAACATTAATAAAAGGTAAACAATTAATAAATAAACCTCCTCTTATGAGCTGTTGAAGATTCCCTCTCGACATGAAGTCATAAATGAGAGCGAGGCACTTCTTGTTTTGGCAATATCCTTTCAAAGTCACAAGATTCTTGTGATGAACTTTGGACAAGGTTTGTACCTGTGGGAATACATATAGTTACCAAACATACAAGCCAGTTGCATTTATTGCAGATAGACAACATAAAGGTATATTTATTTGTGCTGACTTATTGTATACTCTCTATTGAAGAAAAAAATGATTCAGCCACATTGGTTTCATGTTATACCTCAGGGAAGAAGTCTGTTGACTCCGCAATTGATGTTTCCATCAGCACCTTAACGGCTACTTCATCACCATTTTCCAGTTTGCCATGATAAACAATACCAAAACCTCCTTTTCCAATGATTGATTGGAAGTCGTTTGTTATGAGCTTGAGCTCTATGTACGTGAATCGTCTGAGGTCAACATGCAGGGAAGTTTCCTCTTCATACATGGCATAATCCTCATGGTCTGACTTACCTGCATGGTAAAGAAATTAAGTTTACATGAAAGTTTAGGTATGAAGTTGTTGTCTAATGTCTACCTAATTTTATTGCAGCGATGAAAGGGGATTTTAGAGTGTAAAAGTTATATTTTACCTTTCCAACACAACTTCCCGATTATGCACATCAATACTAGGATGGCTACTACTACCACAGGAACTACCACTGTGATAAGCATTGCTTGTATGGTGTTCTTCTTCTTATTTGAGCAGTATGTATCTTTGACTTCTGAGCATATGGGATTGCCTTCCAATCTTGTGACACAAATGCACAACGTATATATAAATCATCTCTCAAACATATTAGGTACAACGGCTATAAAAATTAATGATTGTACCACGACTAACCCTCTAATAATTCTTATAAGGACCTCCAACCTCTAAATTAACAGACTGCATTGTTTTGAAATCGCATCCCGTTATCAATAGGTGATTGTCTTCCTCTTAAGGCTCAGAAATGATAAATCATTTGTAGTTACTAGATGCTAGTATATGTTACCGGGGTATGTTTGGATCAATAAGCACTGCAAAAGTATGACTATTTCCTAATTGGGTGCCACAACTTAGTCGCATTTGACGAGTTTATGCATATAGCTGTAGAAGTGTGGTGCTGCACAAGTAGAAAGTGAACATGTGTAGCTCTTGTTTGGCAAGACATGCTAAAGGAACAGAATGTGTTTCCACCAATAATTATATAATATTTGCAACTATTGTTTCTAAATGTCCAATTATTTCTGTGATAATGAACCTTGGGTTGAGCCTATTGGTGTGTTTTATTGGAAATAGAAATACATCAAGGAATTGTGCAATAGAGTGTATCAAACCTTAAATCAAGCAAACCAGCCTGAACTCTTTGTAGAATAGAATCAGGGATTGGCCCAACGAGCTGGTTGTTTGACAAATTGCTGGAAAATAATATTTAAAATTATTCATGTGAAATCTATGTTATCAACCAAATGTATAGTCAGACTTACAGAATTTTGAGTGACTTTAGCTGATAGTCTGGAATAGCTCCCGTCAAATTGTTGTGTGATAAATCCCTATATATGTTTGTGCTTAGGGTCAAAATTATGCCAACATATATAATAATCGCAATAAGTGTCTAGCATATCAATTCATTGTGGTAAGTACCACTTACAGGTTTTCTAGTGATACCATGTTCATGAATGATATGGCTAATCCACCTTTCAATCCACTCGCAGAGAGGTTTCTGCAAAAGCAACTCATATTACAACAAGTTCTACAATCTCGTGATTTCATTGAGCTGACATATATTTCTGTGGTGAAGGTTTACAATAAATTACATGTTCTTCATTTCAAGTAAATTATCTGTGTTATCAAGATCTTAGCCGGTAAGAAACATGACCAAGTGTCCGTATAATAAAAATTTTATACATAACAATACATATATGGAGACACACTCAAATCAAGAGGTGGCTTTTGTGGAGCATTAAACTTGCACTTAGATTGTAAAAAAAAAGAACTCCGATGCTTTAATTCAAATGAATATGGTATTATGTTCTTACACTGAAACAACCCTTGGATTCTGGTTGCTCTTTGAGTAGTCGCAAGTCAAACCTTCCCAGGAATATTCTCTTGGGGAGCACGGATCTCCATTCCAGTTTATTCGTGTCAAATTGTAGTGGTTCTTGACTTCTTTCATGTAATTGACTACAATAGGAAAAACACAGAAAAATATGAACCCGGAATAAAAAAATTGTATATGTTGGTTATAGGGCTTATATGTATTAAGAAGATGAAAACATTAACTTCAGTACTCCCTTCATTTTTATTTAGTCTGCGTATTAGCTTTGGTCAAAGTCAAACTTTGTAAACTTTCAGGGGCCTACACAGTGATATCCCGGTCATTAACATTTCATTATAAACGCATGCACGCAGCTGGATGTGCTATTCAAGCAAGTGACTAAATTGCATCACGATCATGTGAATCTGTCATATACTAAATGATAACTGTGTAATGAACGTGCAGTATTTACATTAGCTTACCATCTTCCGAGTCAGTAGTGAGCTTATCCATCCGAACGAGATAGTAGGTCTCGATCGCGTTGATCAACGGCTTGAGTGTCGAGCTGCCCGTCTTGTTCAGGAGGAAGGATCCATCTGCGTAGGGCAAGAACCGTCCGTTCTGGTGCATGCTGTCCACCCGGAATCGTGAAGGGGAGAAGTCTGAGAAGAGCAATTCGCCGGCGCCGTAGATGTCGAACCTCCTGTTCGGGTTGCTCCCATTGATCTCGGCAAAGTGAAAGATTGGAAGAACCTGCATGTTCTTAGTGTCTAGATTGGGATGTTCTGGCGGGCTGATGATTATCCTGGACCTGGAGAAGTTCATGTCTACGGTCAAGGCATTCTGCATGATGACCGACGGTATATTGAAGAAGTTGTTGCCGGGGAGGCTCTCCACTTTATTGGTAGTGCTCAGGTTGATCCCGGGGTAGGATGTGGAGTCGCTATCCCAGAAGCGGTCATATTTGTCCGTTGGATACCTTAATAATTGAACACAAGGACACAAAATTAAAGACAGATAAATAGCTAGCACGGTACAATACGGCATTTACATACAAGTTGTAGTAAGATTTAATTACTACTATTAGTTTTTGTTAGAAGCAATGGCAGGATTAACGAAAAAGGAGCAAACACTATATATGCATTAAGCTAGCAAAAACTGAGTCGAAAACCATTGGTAGGCACAACTTATATCTACTCCAAAATTATAATGGACGGACGGGACCCCTCATCTCACCTTGTGATAAAGTTGGTGACGTTGCCAAATCTGGTTCGACTAAGAAGGCTGATTGAAACAGAAGTATTGACAAAAGGGTACATCGTATCTTCGAGTGGCCTTAGCTCCAACGAGGATATGAAGGGAATCCCTGAACCCAAGTTTACCAAGCAGGCGGACAAGGAGTTGCTCGGAGCAACGGTGAGCACCTCGTTCCGTACCAGTTTGTCAAGTTCACCGTAGCCCAGGAATTAACGCCGATATGGAGCCCAAACAGAAACAGCGACCCGTCCAGAGTCTTGTTCAACCCATCATAGTTGCCATAAGTAAACGTGGCTCTCAATAGATACTTCTTACCGATGGTGGATGGCAGTGTATAGCAATTCCTTGAGCCATCGGGAAAGCTCCTCAGGGTTTTTTGTTGCTCATTTTCGGCAGCATCCATAAACTCGTGAGAAATCTTTTTTATCATGCCACCCTCAACAAATCCACCGTCAGGATCAAACCGTAGCCCGGTGGCACTGTCGTTGTACGAACTGCGGTTTCTCAATCCACAGTCGATGCTTATGAACCCTATACAATATAATGGAGAATATGTATCAATTTCATCTGTTCCAATTCCAACTTCCAACAGTTCGGGATTGATGCAAAGATCATTAGCTCTTCTTTTGTTTCATAGGGTAGGAAAAGTCATAGGAATAGAAAAGTAATAGAAATGAGATGACATGTATCTCAAATCCTATGAATAGGAATAGGAAAGGAGACGCTCTTTGATTCACATCATAAGATTTTTTTTTTCATTGAGTCCAGGTTAATGTTTATTTTGCTATGAGATGTGAAGGATAGGAAGAATTCCACCATAGGAATAGGATTGTATTCCTGCAAACCAAAGGGCTCTAAAGGAATTTTTTCTATAGAAATCCTATCCTATGAAATTTCTATAGAATTCCACCAAACCAAAGGAGGCCTAGCTGTGGGACTGCATATTCAGAAGCTGATAATAATGTATGGATGTTCAGATTACTGTAAAGCTGGATTTCTTTTAAGTTGCATGCGCAAGTAAACACAACTGTACTGCATGCAGATAGAGAATAGGTTAAAGAACTGTAGGATCTATAACGGAAAAGCTATGAGGATATGGCTTGTGTTACCAGAAGAAGGAGGCTGGCCGTGAACTTGAATCATCATGACCAGGTTGAGCAGCAGCGCCAAGATCCATGCCAGTTTGGTACTTGGCCAGCAAATGAAATTGATCACCATGGTTTCAAGCAAGAAACGGCGTACGTATCTGCTACAAGTGACTTGTGGAGCTAGTTATATAGCAGAGGAAAATATAACCAATTAGCGCGTACGGTTTAGTCCTTGCTTCCCATGACTTGGCCTCCATGCGCACGGTGTGAAGAAAACAAAAGTTTGGTTCAAAGAAATGCAACTTGCATTAATCTATGGAATCAATAGAGGTACTGCAACTTGCCGTGGAATTTTGTTCATTGGTAGGTGAATTTCTCTTTAAAGAGATGCAACTTGCATTAATCTAAGGATAAGGAATTAATAGAGATACTGCATCTTGCGGTGGAATTTTGTTTGACTTTCTTTGCAACTTTTCCCGCCAGCGTGCGTTTTGACGAACCATGCAACTTGACCCAATAAGCTACAGCGAAAGCACACGCCGATCTTTCTTTGCACGCGTGCATTGTGTCCGTCCCGGTGAATCAAGCTAGCGTTCAAAAAGCAACATATAGGCTACAACGAAAGCACACGTTGATATTTCGTTGAATCAGTCAGCTATGCTAGGTTAAAGGACTAACAAACTACAATTATAAGTCTAAAATAAAAGAAAGCCATTCACAAGGCCAAAGCCCACGATGCTAATGTAATCAGGTATTCCCTCTGTCCATAAAAGAGTGTACTTCCAACTTTGTTGAAAAGTCAAATTTTTTTATATTTGACCGTGTATGTACAATAATAAACCAACATTTATGTCATCAAATTAGTAACATTATATTCATGATAAAATATATTTTCTTCATATACCTATTTGGTTTCACAAGTATTGATATATGTTTACACAAACTCGGTCAAACTTTGAGATAATTTGACCCTTCGACAAAGTTGGAAATACACTCTTTTAAATACGGAGGGTGTAAGCAACCGCTCCTCGTTATGGCGTGGTGCACGGGAGCCATTAAGCAAAGGATCATTTATTAGTCAGCAAAACGACAGTCAAGTTGACCCACGTGGCTAAGAAGCCGGTGCATCCGCAATCCTAATATAAAACATTTCGTTGGAAGGGTCTTGGCTGCGAGACATGCATGCTGCCACATTCGAATCCCCTCCAATGTAAACAAATATCACAACCCCAAGCAAAACAATGTGCGGGAGCCATTAAGCAAAGGATCGTTTCTTAATAAGCCCACGTGATTAAGAAACGATCCTTCGCACGGGACGTAAACATATATTTATGTTTCTCATTCAAAGCAGCCCACGGGAGCTTGACCAAGACTAGGGAATCAATCCCATGATTGCACGCGACGCTTTGCTTTGGCTCGCATGAATTAGCAGTCTGCTTAGACGCTAGCTGTGTACATTTGTCTTCTCCTCATCCTGACGGAACTGGTCAAGCTACCTAGTACATGTGTATTGTCAAAAAGTATTGGGTAGCATTGTGAGGTCATGGCGTATCAACGGGCCAGAGCTCAGCCAGTCGATGAACAGGACGACGCAGGCGGCGCCCCATCTCTCGACCAGAGCCAGCCTGTGAAGTGTAGCAGCACCTCGCGAATCAAGTGCATTCTGCCTCTAGGTGGGAACAGGGGTGACATCACCGGCTCGTCCCAATCATTATAGGAACAACCACGTGTCTTCAGGAAGTCTGAGATTGATAAAACAACGAACTACCTAAAATGCCCCTAACTACCCAATATAAAACCAAAAATTTGATGTAGTATTGCCTTATTTGGGCCGTCCAACCACAAAAACAAACGGTCCAAATTGACTTGATGCAGGTCTCTAAACCCCGGGTCCCTCCCTATCTCTGTTTTTCTCTTAGGTGTTAGGTGTTAGGTGTGTTGGACACGTTGAGTTTCATCACATAGTGGTTATTTGGATACAGAGAATTAGTGATGAGTTTTCTGTAAACGGGTTTTTAGCAAAACCGGTTCTACAAAATAATCTCTCTGTTTATATATAAAATGTATCTGATAGACTCATCAGAAAAAAGAAAAATAGAGTATAAAATCCTACAATAATTAGAAACATCTAACCGTTAATTAGGTGGGCCTATTCCAGTCAACCTCCAGGCATGCCTGGATGAGGACCAAGGAAGCAGCTGTGGCGCTGTCGTGGCACGCCTGGATGAGGACCAAGGAAGCGGCGGCGGCCAGCTCCTCCTCACCGAGCAGCAGTAGGAGGCTCGGAAGATGCATCCACGCGGAGGCGGCGCTGCTGGTCGCACGAGCGATGGAGAAAAGGGCGCGAATCCTCGACAACAGGCCCCGCCAGTGCGTGGTCTGAACGACCTCATCAACAAGGAGAGGTGTCGGTACTGCGGCAACAAAGGCAATTGGGCCCGTGAGTGCTGCAAGAAGCAGCGTAACGAGACCTCGTTAAGGCCGGGAAGGACGACGGCCCTGGGCTCATGATGGTGTTTGTCATGAATGTTCACGAACAAGCAGCTCCAATGGTCAGCGCCAGGCCCACCACAGAAACCACGCTGCATGCCCGGTACATGCACACTGGAGGCCAAGTCTTCCTCAAGGAGGAGAGTGTGGTTATCACAGCCCGCGATGATGTCGAGCACGGTGAGGTGTGGTTCCTCGACACCAGCACAATGAACCATATGACCAGTTCCCTCGACGTGTTTGCCGAGCTAGACCGCTCAATCGCCGGCAAGGTACATTTCGTGGATGGCTCCGTGATGGGTGGACATCCATGGACGTGGCACAGTTTTCTTTGCCGTCGATCACCGCTCCTTTACCAAGGTCTTCTACATCCCGACGCTTAAGAGCAGCGTCGTGAGCCTCGGTCAGCTTGACGGTATGACATCCACATCCGCTGTGGCACGATTACCGTCCGAGACCAGTGCAGTCGTCTGCTCGTGAAAGTAAAACGCTTGCCAAACAGTTTGTACCGGCTTACCTTTTTCTGCGTGCAGTGTGCCTCTCCGTGGGTCGCGTCTCTGATGCATGCGCTGGCACGCGCAGCTCGGACACCTCCACTTCGAGGGCATGCAAATGATGGCATGTGGTAGCCTCGTGCGTGGGCTCCTGCACATTGAGCACACCGATGAGTTGTGCGAGGCGTGGCTTACCGGGAAGCAATGACGCCTGTCGTTCCCATAGAAGGCGTGGTACAAGGCATAGCAGCCCCTTGAGCTCGTCCACGGAGACTAGTGTGGCCCCATCACGCCAGCGACGCGAGGAGGCCGTCGCTACTTCTTGCTCCTCGTCGACGACCACGGCCGCTTCATGTGGGTGGACGTCCTCGCCTCCAAGGATGACGCAACACGCGCTGTCGTCAAGTTCCGGCCGACAGCTGAGGTGGAGTGCAACCACAACCTGCATGTACTGTGCACCAACCATGCCGGCGAGTTCATATCGCCCATGTTCTACAAGCATTGCGCCGAGCAAGGTGTGCAGCACCACCTCACCGCGGTGTAAATGCCCCAGCAGACTAGTGTCATCGAGAGGCGGAACCAAACGGTACTCGGGATGGCACAGAGCATGTTGAAGGTGAAGCTGGAGCCAAGCCTGTTTTGCGGGGAGGCGGTGCTCACGACCGTCTTCATCCTCAAGATCTCCTTCATTAGAAGTGTCGACGACACGATGTCGTATAAGGCATGGTGCAGGGTGAAACCAGACGTGCACTTCCTCCGCATCTTCGTCTGTGAGGGATACTCATCAAAAGTGGTGCTGCTGGATCAAAAGTGGTGCGACAGCAATGACAGAAGGCAAGGCGGTATGATGCGTCCTTGTCTTCCAATATGTACTTCAGAGGTATCCGGTTATTGAGGCATCAGTAGCCAGACAAGGTATGATGTTAGAGACGACTTCAATGACGAGTTTGCGCACTTGAGTGGTAACACAAGATCTCTAATCAGGCTATGTCGACACGCGCATGTGGAGTTTCTACCGGTGGAGTTTCTGTTGCGCATCATGCAGCATGGGGCCTTGGATTTTTATTTTTATTTTTTTGCAGGTTGATGTTGTTGACTACTGGATTTTCAATAATTAATAACATATGACCGTGTTCATTGTTCAATGCAGAGGTGAGGGATTATCCTCCTTTCGTAAAAAAGAACAGATACGAATAAGGTATCTAGAGTGTCGTTTTTGGCCCAAAATAACCTAAACACAAGTGTGTGTTTTTTGGCATGTCCGTATTTTTTTCATCATCCATTGCCATTGGAGATGCGTCTCACCATGGAAGAAGAGACGACACGCTCAGGCACGCAAGCATGCAGTAGCACCAGTGTGAATCCATCTCAAACGGACGAGACTTGCCTGCTCCCCCAGCGTGCTCCCATCCGTGCTCCCACATACGTGGCATGATTTAATTGGAACAAAATAAGGCCCGGCCCCACCCCCTTAAAATCAGGGGAGGAGATGATTAGATTAGAAAGAAAAAGAAGAAAAGGACAGCCGTAGGATGGAGTGGGAGCACGGATGGAAGCATGGGGAGGGAGCGGGCAAGCCGGATCCATCTCAAATGGAATCGATGGCCTCCTTGGAACTCTAAACAAACGCATTAATCGTAATTAACCAGCGGAGGAGACGGATGGACGCTGCTGGACCTCCGTCCGGGTTTAGAGGTCCCGTAGGCAGCGTAGGCGCGTACGTGTTTACAAGTCCGCTACCTCGATCGTCCCGTGAAAAGCAAAAAAGTGAACTCCTCAAGCGGCCCACGTCTGTACATCTCCCAATGCTCCCCAGCCTTTAGTTACCAGATGTGGGCCAGTGCATGCTAGAGGGAGCTTGCTGATTGGGTAATGTTGTCCACAGAGAGATTAAAGTACTAATTCTCCGGCACTACATCTGCATGCACGAGTACGAGTAGAATTAGGGGGTGGAAACCAAAGCATTGCATGCACTTACTGGCCGCGCTGCCTTGCTAGAAAATCGTGCGTCGCTGGAGTCAGATTTCTGCCTTGGTCCATGCGTTTTGGTCGAGGGGACCTATAAACCCGGACGGAGGTAGTACGACGGTTGAACACAACGAGGTTGTGAAAAGGAGAGGGAGGTCGTGCATCTCTATAAATGAGCCTCTCTCCGAAATCAGCACTTCACTCTCGCCTCTCCCTGGCTGGCTCCCGGACCGGAACCTCACCGTCGCCGCCTCCTCCACCGGCTCATCTCATCCTCTCCCACGGTCCCACCCCGGCCAGCGATCCTCCGTTCTTGGATCAGTAAGTGCATCCAGACATCACCGAGTACTCCATCCCATATCACGCGATTCTCATCAGATCCTATATATGTTTCTGGCAGCTCTACTATCGGAGGTTTGTCAGGCATGGCCTTCGCTGGCGTGTCTCTCATCGCCGACGGCAGGCTGTGCGCCTCCACCGAGTCCGTCTTCGACTCCGGCGCCGACAGCGGGTACCACTTGCTCGTTGTCGAAGGCTACTCGCGCACCAAAGAGACAATTCCCAACAGGGATTTTATCCAGTCTCGTCCTTTCATTGTTGGAGGCCGTCGCTGGAAGGTCGACTACCACCCGAATGGTTATGGCAGTGGTGACGAAGACTTCATCTCGGTTTTCCTTGAACTCGACGAATCTGTCAGGAGCGAAGTTCAGGCTCACGTTGCCTTCAGTTTCATTGACCAGCCTGAGTTGCGAGTGCCAAATCTCATCCGTCAGAGCCAACCATGTTGCTTCTATTATGACTGCTCTGATACTGCTTATCAGCCAGGAAGATTTGTGACAAGGGAAGCTTTCGAACGATCAAACCATCTCAAGAATGACAGCTTCGTCATACGGTGTGATGTCATTGTCCTCGATAGGAAGGACGACGAAGATGAAGAGGAGGAGCATGAGCGTGCTCGTCCGTTCATCAAATTGCCACCGTCTGACTTGCCAAGCCATTTTAGCGACCTGCTCCTAAGCAAGGAGGGTGCTGACATTACGTTCGAGGTTGGCAGCAAGAAGTTGGCTGCACACCGGTGCGTGCTTGCAGCCCGATCTACCGTCTTCAAGAAACAGCTCTTTGGCTCCATGGACAAGGGAGCTGCTGCACCAAGTGTCGTGAAGATAGATGGCATCGAAGCAAGTGTCTTCGAGGCCCTGCTTACTTTCATCTACACTGACGGACTGCCTGACTTGGATAGAATGCATGTTTGGTTGCTGTATAGTGAGGGTGGTGAAAAGGATGCAACATGGCTGCTGCAGTTGCTTGAAGCTGCGGAAAGATACGATCTCCAAAAGTTGAAGTTTATCTGTGAAGAGAAGTTTGCCAATCTGATATGCGAGAACAGGATGGCATCGAAGCAAGTGTCTTCGAGGCCCTGCTTACTTTCATCTACACTGACGGACTGCCTGACTTGGATAGAATGCATGTTTGGTTGCTGTATAGTGAGGGTGGTGAAAAGGATGCAACATGGCTGCTGCAGTTGCTTGAAGCTGCGGAAAGATACGATCTCCAAAAGTTGAAGTTTATCTGTGAAGAGAAGTTTGCCAATCTGATATGCGAGAACAGGATGGCATCGAAGCAAGTGTCTTCGAGGCCCTGCTTACTTTCATCTACACTGACGGACTGCCTGACTTGGATAGAATGCATGTTTGGTTGCTGTATAGTGAGGGTGGTGAAAAGGATGCAACATGGCTGCTGCAGTTGCTTGAAGCTGCGGAAAGATACGATCTCCAAAAGTTGAAGTTTATCTGTGAAGAGAAGTTTGCCAATCTGATATGCGAGAACAGGATGGCATCGAAGCAAGTGTCTTCGAGGCCCTGCTTACTTTCATCTACACTGACGGACTGCCTGACTTGGATAGAATGCATGTTTGGTTGCTGTATAGTGAGGGTGGTGAAAAGGATGCAACATGGCTGCTGCAGTTGCTTGAAGCTGCGGAAAGATACGATCTCCAAAAGTTGAAGTTTATCTGTGAAGAGAAGTTTGCCAATCTGATATGCGAGAACAGGGTTGCAGACGTTATTGTCGTGGCTGAGCGGAAACGGTGCCGCTGGTTGAAGGAGGCCTGCTTGGAGTTCATCAAAACACACACCAGTTTGCACACGGTTTTAACGGCTGATGGCCTGGAGCAGATAATCAGGACCGGCCGCCCCTCCGTTCTCCAGGAGCTCATCTCCACCTTTGCTTCGCACAAAGGTGCAGGTCCGTAGTTCTTGTATATAGTACACTCCGTCCATGTGTCAATCGTACGTCTAGTGGCTTTGAGTACTGCTGTTCTACATTTGATCGCAAGTTTTTGTGTCATCCATCCCACTGACTATATCTTTGGTGTACTCTTTATTTGCAGCGGTGGGAGCTGTTGTGCAAGGCGGAAATGATACGGGCGCAAGTGGCCAAGCTGAAGACGGATCGAAGAAGCGTAAGGTGGATGCGCGGCATAGAGGTCATGTTGGCGGTTTCTCTAGTTTGCGTGAGTGCTGATGTTTAAGCTGGAAATCCCAACCTGTTATCTTTTGTTCTGGTTGAACGTTGGAATGAATATGCATGGGGTCTTTCATAGACGCGGCCGTTTGGCTAAAATGCCTTTTATCTAAAAATATATATGTCGAATTCCCTTTCATTTCGTCAGTCATATGCATATATATCTCCGTTGGGATGTTAGGCTGAAACATTTAGTTTCGGTGCATGCATGGGTGACATGCATGGGCAGCCTACAAGTTCTTTAGCATGGTCCCTTCGCTGTTATGGGAGTCCTGTTGTTGGAATACAAGCCTGTGTTATACCCAAACATCTCTTATCCACAGTAATTTTTGGAACAGATTGGAAGTTTCATGATCTGTGACGCTGAGGACACGAAAGAAACAAAGAATTCACCTCATAAGACCATTTTTTAGGGAATTGCCTTATAAGACCTTTGCTCAAAGCACAGAAAACGAAACTTATCAAAGATGTGACATGCATATGTCCCTCCCGTTACTGGATGACGGCTTCGTCACGGTGGCTACCGTTTGCTGAGTTCCTGCCAAAAGAAGCTCACAAAGATTTTCTGTAGTCTTATTTGAAATGGGGAAAAACATTGCCGACTTCTCTAGATAGGATGTTGGTAACTACCGTATGCTGGTCCCGCTTGCTGCCACACGACACATTTTGCCGAGTTCCGTGTTCGAAAAGGCGAGCCATAGCTAGGTCTCGCTGCGGGCGGCACATAGACTCACTTGCAGTTTTCCCACATGGGGTTAAAATCATTTTTGCTAAAGTAGATGGTACCAACATCCTATCTAGAGAAGTCGGCATTGTTTAGGTACGATGGTTAACACGTTCTTAGATCAAATGAAGCAGATAGATACCTGGTTATGTTGAGGTGGTTGTGGTTAATATGTTAGGTATTGGCCCAAACTAAGTCTAAAACTGTAATTTCGTAAAAATATCCTTCTTTGTCATAACATATACTCCATCCATCCGGAAAAATGGATTAAAATTGATGTATCTAGAACTAAAATACATCTAGATACATCCATTTCTTCGACAAGTATTTTCAGGCGGAGGGGGTATTTCATAGTTTAGACAAAAGTGATGAACTTGTCAATTTTGTTGCATCAGCAACAAAAAGTCATGACTAAGTATTGGCTGGACGTGCACAACTTTGTAAAGATGTCATGACAATAAAACAAAATGTCTAAATTGGAAAATAGCCTAGAATTAGCTGAAACTTATCCACACGAATAATGAACTACTCGCTCCATCCCATAATATGATACGCTCTTATATTATGGGACGGAGGGAGTATATCATTGTGAGCGGTTTCGGAGTTCTTAAGTAGACAACCAAATTAAATTTGAGTTTCAAATTGTATCCAGCAAACAGGTGAAGATCTCATAATATTTATCAGTTATAGCATGGCTGGACAGAATGAATTTACTTAAGACCAACTGCAAGCAGAAAAAAGAAGAATTTTCAACCACACCATACAGGTCATCACTCTAAAGAATGAACGGACATGATCAGCTATGATCATCTTCTATCTTGGCATCTCAGAGTTTAGCAATTTGTTACCGCCTAACATACATATTACAAAGACTGAGATGAACAATTAACACCTAAAAATTTAGAAATGTCACTTATAAACCAAAAGAAGGCAAACTGGGAAATAGGATATAATCAACAGAAACTCATACACAGTAATATGGTAAACTTTCAACCATGGCAAAGCAGAGAGTATGCGCCCTGCATCGATATGGGAAAAATGCTCTTACTCAAAATACGGGAAAATCTATTCCCTGCGTCAGGCGGCAAATGCGCATCCCTCAATGACTGCTGCCCTGCTACACGGGCCACTTCATTTTGCCCTTTATCAGTGCTGCCCTGCGTCTTGTCATTTTTTGCTTGTTATTTTTTCATTTTCATTTTTCATTTTGCCTATTTTTCTAATACCTGTCTTTATATTTTCAATTCCAAATTTTATAGAAAATTAGAAACATTTTGTTAAATCAGGGGATTTTCCTAAACCTAAGTTATTTTCCTAAATCATGAATATTTCGAAATGCTGTACAATTTTTAAATTGAAAAATATATAATTTAGGAACTTCTGAAAATTAATGTAAAACTTATTGACATTTCGACATAAATTTCAAATAGAAGAACATTTTTAAAAATTATTATTATCTTTGAAATCAAGAAACATTTATAATATCATAACCATATTTCAGAATACATAAATATTCTATAAATTCGTGAACTGGTTTTGGAGTATTTTTGCAATTCGTACCAGCTTTTAAATTAATGAATATTTTTTTATCTCCATTAACTTTAAAACTAAATTGCTTTTAAGAATCAGAACATTTTGTGGAATCTGAGAGAAAAAATTTTAATTCATGATTTTTTTGATTTTGAATATTTTACAACTTTTGGACTATTTTTTGAATTCATGAAAACATTATTCGTGAAGACTTTTTAATCGCATATTTTTTTAAATTCAAATTATTTTCTTAAAATACATGAGTATAGGCACTGGTGATGAGGGTTTTCGTGTGTCGACAAGAGACGCTGCGCCTGGAAGGAATCATTGCAGTGATTTGGTTTAAGTGATGGTGTTGCTAGTCGTATCTTTTGCTGCCACGATGGTGACATGATTGGTTTAATAATAAGTGTCGGACGTAAATGATGATAGGCCAGAGCATGAACAGACGGCGAGCATTCTAATAACGGAGGATGTAGTGGAAAAAGATATTCAATATTTATTATAAAATTTTGTGATAACGGAGAATTAAAATTTTAAAGATCACAGTGTTTGGTACTTTTTGAAATTTAATAACTATAATTAATCAGATCTATTGCTAAAATATTTTAGTAATGTTATTAATGATTGTATTGTAATATATATCAATAAAATGCACATGCGTTACATGAATCACATTTGTAATTAAAGTTACATTATTTTGTATTTTCACACATTGTGCCTTAACTATATATTTAAATCAAATCTCCGTAATTTAAATCAAATCTCCGTAATTGTATGCTCATATTATATATATATATATATATATATATATATACATACATACATACACACATATATATATAAACACTATTCTGATCACGGGATCAAAATAATATTCTGATCACAACATAAACCTCCCGAGTAACGTGCCTGACCTTTCCGTACTAGGTTGAACTTCAGCTAAAAAGTGTCCAAATGGGGCTTGCGATATACCGTTGGAAAGGTATGGACACCAGTATCATGACCCAAGTTAAATTTTTGGCAAAATGTGAGCGGTTTAAGAGCAGTTTTGAAAATCGTTTTTTCTTCATAGAAAAAACGTGAATCGTATTTTCAATCGCGTTTTAAACCGTTTATCGGAATGAGGCAAATAATATGGCATTGGAAAGCTGCTGCAAAACCGCTCCTTCCAAATGTTGAATGTTTTCTCTAATTCCCTATGGATAAAGAGTAATTTGGAAAATCGTAGAATTTCACAAACGGAACACCCGAGTTCGTATTTTCGATGTCATTTCTAAATGGCTAATCCAATTGAGGCAAATAATATGGCGTTGGAAAGCTTATCAAAATGCGCTACTTTTTCATGTTAAAAGTTTTTTCTAATTTTGAACGGTTTAAAAGTAATTTAGAAAATGATACAAGTTCCACCGAGTTCGTATTTTCGAGCTAATTTTTTAACCGAACGTCCGAATGCAGCAAGCGATATGGCGTTGGAAAGCTTGAACAAATGCGAATTTTTTTTGTATATATTGTTTCTCCCAATACTTTATTGTTTTAAGTCATTTTGGAAAATGGCTGAAAACATATTTTCCCTGTAATTTCTACAAACTTTATCGGAATGAGGCAAATTATATACCGCTGAAAAGCTACAGAAAATGCGAAACTTTTCCATGTTGATGGTTTTATCTGATTCCTAGCTGTTTTCCTGTAATTTCAAAAACAACGAGATCATTCGTTCTGCCTTTATCGCGAAACAGATTCTTCGAAAATGCACCACGTGAAGAACCTGAACTTCTCGGCGCGTGTACCTAAACTTCACTCTGTTTTTCACGTGATTTTTTGCTCGTAGCTCTCCATCCACTCACCGGAATTGAGCAAGTGATATACCGGTGGAAAGCTGCCGTAAACACGCAACTTTCCCGTGTTGATCATTTTTTCATAGTCGTGACGATTTTAAAAGTTTTTCATCTAATATTCATTCAGTGTAGTAGGTGAACTTCCTGCTGTTTTCACATTGAACTTCTGTGACGTATTTTTCATTTGTAATTTTCTCATCCATTCGTCAAGTGTTACACCAATGATATTTCTTTTGTATAAACCTCTCTCACAATATTTTTTTAACTTTTTCCGATGGAGGACTTGGACTTATATCAACAAACTTTTAGTCTTTGCTTTTTTATTCTTTTTAATACAAAATGCACACCATGTAGTACGTGAACTTCTGGCAGTTATCAATGTGAACTTGTCTCGGTGACGTGAAAATATTTGAGTTTTTTAATGAATTTTTCATCTGATTTTCTTAATCCCTTTTATGAATTTTGGAGCGCTCTATTTTTAATAGTTGAACTTCTTGTTATTTTATTTTTGAACTTCTTGTTTCCACTCTTTAATAATGAGGAAAATCTGAGTTTTTCAATAATCATCGAACTTCTCCATCTTTTTAATATGGACTTCCTGGTTTTATTTCTTAATCCTTTTCTATGAAATTTTGAAGCGTTATATTTTTAAAGGTTGAACTTCTTGTTTTTTATTTTTGAACTTCTTGTTTCCATTCTTTAATAACGAAGAAAATCTGAGTTTTTCAATAATCATCGAACTTCTCCATCTTTTTAATGTGGACTTCCTGATTTTATTTCTTAATCCTTTTCTATGAAATTTTGAAGCATTATATTTTTAAAGGTTGAACTTCTTGTTTTTTACTTTTGAACTTCTTGTTTCCATTCTGTAATAACGAAGAAAATCTGAGTTTTCTATAATCATCAAACTTCTCCATATTTTTAATATGGACTTCCTGGTTTTTTTCTGAATCTTTTTTTATGAAATTTTGAAGCATTATATTTTTTAAAAGTTGAACTTCTTGTTTTCTATTTTTGAACTTCTTGTTTTCTATTTTTGAACTGCTTGTTTCCATTCTTTAATAACGAGGAAAATCTGAATGTTCTATAATCATCAAACTTCTCCATCTATTTAATATGGACTTCTTGGTTTATTTCTTAATCTTTTTTATGAAATTTTGAAGCGTTATATTTTTAAAAGTTGAACTTCTTGTTTTTTTTATTTTTGAACTTCTTGTTTCCATTCTTTAATAACGAGGAAAATCTGAATTTTCTATAATCATCGAACTATATCGAACCACGCTAACTTTTTTATTTGAATTTTCTTATATGTATTTTAGAAATCTGAAAATTGTAGTTTTGTTAGAAACATCAAACTTCTTTGTTATTTTGAATTGAACTTATTGGTTTTATTCTTTAGTAAGAAAAAATCGAGTTTTTAATTAAGTATCAAACTTATCCATGTTTTTAAAATGAAATTCTTGGTTTACTCTTCAGTAACGAGAAAAACTGAGTTTTTTATGTACACTAAATTATTTTGTTTTTTAAAATTGAACTTCTTGGTTTAATCTTTAGTATTGGGGAAAATCCAAATTTTTTTAGAAAAGTGGGAAATTTTTTTAAAACTTTTTTTGTTGTTCCCTTATTTTAATTTTAATTTATTAGTTATTCTTTAGAACAAGAATCCGAGGTTTTTATAAACTTTGGACTTCTCTGTTATTTTAATTTGAACTTCTTAGTTTTATTCTTTAGTAACGAGGAAAATCGAGGTTTTTGGACTTCTTTGTTTTAAAATTTTGAACTTCTTGCTTTTATTTTTTAATAATGTGAAAAATCCGAATTTTTCATAGACATCAAACTTCACCATTTTTTAAATTTGAACGGATACTATTGAACTTTCAAGAAATAATGCAGAACAAGAGAAAAGGGACTAAGAGGCCGACACATCATACTAGCTAGGTACAAACATTAATTAGGCAAATTACAAAATGACTAGTCTTTGTTTTCCAAACGCAACATTTCCGTGCTGGGCCATTTTGTGATAAAGCACTGAGTGTTTCCCACCACACGTTTTTTTGCTCTTATTCTCTCCTATTTATTTTTTAACCACTACAATATCCCTCTCTTATGCGTTTTCTTTCTCCATAGATCAATGCGATGTACAAGCACGCGGCGACCAAACCTAGCAAATATCTTGAGTATGTAACTTGAAAGGAAAAAAACGAACACACGTCCAACAAGTAGTCCACAAGCACACATGTCTAGTAGTCGGCAGCAGCAAGTCACGCAGACAATCCTGGTAGTAGGCGTATGGTCGTAGTAGAACTTGGCGCAGTTGACATATAGATGTACTAGAACCTGGTGTATAGCTGTACCAGAACTTCATGGAACGTCTCTAAGCATCTCAGAAATTAGCTCATTGACACAAAATAAAAAATTGGAAATTTAGAGCAAATCCCCTGAATCCGCAGAAACACACATGTGGAGTGGATGAATTTATTTATCATTTTTGTCTTAAGGTGGCGCGGAGACGAAGTGCAAGCCACACTCTCAGACTTGTGTAACATGTGAAAATAGGATTGCTATATATCTTCGGTGGCACTTCACACGCGAGCATTTAGACTAATAGTCCAAACGTCAGCTGTCGTTCAATCATTCAGAGTGAAGTTCAGTTAACAGAACTGCAGAAACATAAGAAGAAATGCATCAATTGTTGACAGAAGACTTGCAGAACAAACAATTAAATAACTATTATAGAGGCAGCGGAAGACTTGCAGAAATGAGGTGTGACACTAGAAAAGAGGAATCTACAAATTAAATGGTGGTCTTAGACTATAATTAACACTAGATCTCCAACTTCTAGGCTATCGGAAGTTATATCATACTGATATACTGTCACCACAAAGTGTCTTTAGTGTCACGTTATAAGAGGGAAGCTAATGACAAGTAAAATCCTGACTAATACTTGAGAACCACGTTGCTATCACAACCAGAAGATCAACACCTCAAATTCTCATTAAAACAACAAAAGCTCATTGACCTCCAGCATCAAGGAATACCAATCACTGAAATTCCGAAACACTCCACAACTCTAAACCGTAGTTCCTGAATGCAATCAGTCGCTGTTGCTCCCGAATTGTTCCAACCACAACATGGAGGAAGAGTTGCAGCAGGAGCATGGAGGAAGAAAGGCTCGGTTCTGGAGGTAAAAGCCAGCGGCGCGATGAAGTTCAGTTTGGCCGTGGGAAGAAAATCAGCGCCAGTGAAAGTTGAATGCACTAGTGACAGTGAAAGCCAAACACAATTTCTCATCCAGTAGTCCGTTAATTCCGTTGCATTATTAGAACAGAACCAACCTACTGTCGGGAGCCAATTATTTCAGAGTAGCAGGTGTAAAGGAGAAAACATACATTAAATAATTTGTTCTACCTCTCAAGGTAAGACAAAAAGAAGCAAGAGAAAACCCGCAGTAGCGCCGAACTCTAGAAGGGTGGCGAGCATGGACACCACTGCACTCCAGCTCCTCGACCTCAGCAAGAAAGAGCATGCAGCATGCAGAAACCCTAGACTTCAGTGCCTCGATCGACACCACGACAGCTCTACAGTGTCCCGCATGGCGTCGAGCTGAACTTTTGAATGTCAGTTGGAAGTGCAGACTTCTCTGTGTCGGTATTGCCAAAAGATCTAACACAAGTCGAGGTATGAAAAGCAAGATGTTTGCAAAAAAGAAACAAAAAGAAAGAGATGCATCAGTCGAGCATATCATGCTGAAGCTATGCGATTGCAAGAAAAGAAGGCACGATGGCGAGGCTTCTCGGTAGATCAAGGGACGGCGAACTTGTAGCATCTCCCCGCACATGGATTTGGACTACAGCGACGCCGTTCTCGGACTACATCTGGGTGCGTGGAGTTCCATCGGCGGGAACTGGGAGGCAGGGGAGCTTGTCGAGGAGTGTGGGGGATTCAGGGGGAGAGAGTTGTAATGCCCCAGATATAACTTTCCCAATTTGTACTCCAACTCTTGCCGTCTCCGGCGTTAAGTTATATTTATTTCTCGGGTTCGGGTTTTGTCTCCGTGTGTTGTTTTCGTTTTCATGCATCGCATACCATGTCATCATGTGCATTGCATTTGCATACGTGTTCATCTCATGCATACGAGCATTTTCCCCGTTGTCCGTTTTGCATTCTGGCGCTTCGTTCTCCTCCGGTGGCCATTTCTACCTTTCTTTCATGTGTGGGGATTAAACATTGCCGGATTGGACCGAGACTTGTCATGCGGCCTTGGTTTACTACCAGTAGACCACCTGTCAAGTTTCGTATCAATTGGACTTCGTTTGATACTCCAACGGTTAACCAAGGGACCGAAAAGGCCTCGTGTGTATTGCAGCCCAACACCCCTCCATTTTGGCCCAAAACCCACCAAACTCTACTCCATCATCTAGAGCGTTCGATCACGATCGCGTGGCCGAAAACCGCACCTCATTTGGACTCTCCTAGCTCCACTTATGCCTATAAATAGGACCCCCGATTTTCGGATCTCTCCCTCTCCTCAAAACCCTAAACATCCCCTCGCGCCGGCCGGACGTGTCCGACCCGGCCGGACAAAATCGCCGCCGACGCCCTCAGCCAATCCGCCGCCGCCATTTGGCACCGCCACCTCGCCGCCGCCACGGGCCCGAAGGCCCATCTCCGGCCCCCGCCGCCGCCTACCCGAGCCACTCCGCCGCCCGCCGTCGCCTGTCTCCTTCCCCGACGCCGTCCGCCGCCCGCCGCCTGCCTCCGCTGCGCGCCGCCGCCGTCCGCCGCCTCTCCCAAAGCCGAGCTCCAGCGACCGCCGCCCCGCGCCACCTCGCCTCGCCGCCCGAAGCCGCCGGGCCCCCGCCGTCCTCCTCCTTCCTCCGCCTCGACGCCGGCGACGCCTCGGCCTCGCCTCCCCTCGTCCCACCTCGCCGGAGATCTCCCACCTCGCCGGAATCCTCGAAGTCTGTGCCGGTGAACAGTGTCGTGAACAGTGCACGCCGATCCAGATCTGGATCTGGAACCCTAGGGTTGACTTTTTCCCTCTCCCCCCTAATTTTCGAGCATACTTTGACCTGCCATATCTCCGCATCCGTAGCTCCGTTTTGGACATATAGTATATCAAAATGTTCGTCTCGATGAGTACATCATTTCATTCCATTGCATCATTTTCATTTGAGTTCATCTTGATGCCCACAATGCTGCTAGAAGGAGGCTTCGTGACTTAATTGTCAGATCTGCTAGTTCATCTTAGACTTTTGTCATTTTTGCCATGATTGTTGTGTGCATGATATGCCTGTGAGTCCTTCATATGTTTTGTTAAGCATCTTGTTATCTTTCCAGAGGTGCAACCCATGCATTTTTAGAATGTGTGGTGACTTGTGCAAGCTTGCAAAGTGAGGCACCCGGTAAATCTGTTTTCAGGGACTTAGTGGTTTTCACTAAGTTTGGGATTATTTAGTTCATGATGCCATATGTTCATGCTGTTTCCTAGTGATCCGTGCCTCTTTTGAGGATGATCAGTAAAGGAGTTTTGTTAATCTTGTTATGCTCTATCCATCCATGTCTTTACTTGCAATTATGGAGCACCCTAGCTTGAGTCAATCGAGTTTTACTTTTGCTTCGTTGTGAATCTGGGCAGATCGTCAACTCGTTTGCGATTTTGCCGATGCTATTGTAGTTGATCCGTGCATGCTATGCCATTGTTCTTGCCATGTTTAGCTAGCATTTTATGCCTTATTAATGGATGTATGCTTGCCTTGCCATGACTTGCACCGTAGTGAGTGCATCGAGCTCGTTTACATGCCTTCGTGAGTTATATTTCAGCATGTCTCAGTTTTCACTAAGTCTGGAAACTGATTGTGTTTTAGCTATGTTCGTGGGCTTGTTAGTATAATTTGTGAACCCTTTTGGCCCCAGGTCACTTTGGGTCTTTTGTTAAGCTTGTTGAGTAGCTTCATGCCATGTTCTTCTTTATCATGATAAGGTCATGTACCATGTTGTTTTGTTGCTCCGAAGAGGGCTTCATGATCTGAAATTTCAGACAAGTGTTAATTTCACTAAGTCTGAGATCTGTTTTGCATTTGCGTTTTTGCCATGCTTGTTTGAACCTCATAATGGATGAATTGGCCGTGGCTCAGTGCTAGTATTTTGTTAAGCATCTTGAATGCTTCCCTGCCATGTATTTTGATGCCATATTTGAGTGTTGTAGCATGTTCATCTCATTGCATTTAGATGCCTACTTGCTGTAAATTGCAGACCGGTGTCATTCTTAAATCGCTTGCCATTTCCAAACCGTAACTCCGATTCCGGCGTTCTTTATATCGTTTTCAAGCGATTTCATCCCATCTTTCCAGTGGCACACTTGGATTTCCATGTTGAGGCCAGGTTCATGCATTTCCTGTCACATCTTGCATTTTGCATCCCGCATTGCATGCCGCATAGCATACCATCATTGCATCTTATTGTTTGAACTTGCACATGGTTGATTGTATCCTTGTTGCTTGTTTGTTTTGTTTGGGTAGAGCCGGGAGACGAGTTCGCTAACAAGGAGCCCGTTGAGTTTGCTTTTGAGGATCCAGTCAACTCTGACAGCTTTGCAGGCAAGATGATCATACCCTCGAAATCACTACTATCTTTGCTATGTTAGTTTGCTCGCTCTTTTGCTATGCCAATGCTACGATGCCTACCTTTTGCTTGTCAGCCTCCCAAATGCCATGTTGAACCTCTAACCCACCTTGTCCTAGCAAACCGTTGGTTGGCTATGTTACCGCTTTGCTCAGCCCCTCTTATAGCGTTGCTAGTTGCAGGTGAAGATTGGAGCCGTTCCTTATTGGAACATTTACTTACTTGTTGGGATATCATTATATTGCTATGTTATCTTAATGCATCTATATACTTGGTAAAGGGTGGAAGGCTCGGCCTCTCGCCTAGTGTTTTGTTCCACTCTTGCCGCCCTAGTTTCCGTCATATCGGTGTTATGTTCCCGAATTGTTGCGTTCCTCACGCGGTTGGGTTATCATGGGAACCCCTTGATAGTTCGCCTTGATTAAAGCTTTTCCAGCAATGCCCAACCTTGGTTTTACCATTTGCCACCTAGCCTCTTTTTCCCTTGGGTTTCCGGAGCCCGAGGGTCATCTTATTTAAGCCCCCCCGGGCCAGTGCTCCTCTGAGTATTGGTCCACCTGTCAGCTGCCGGTGGCCACCAGGGGCAACTCTGGGCTGGCCTACCCGTACCTAAGACAATCTGAGTGTGCCCTGAGAAAGAGATATGTGCAGCTCCTATCGGGATTTGTCGGCACATTCGGGCGGTGTTGCTGGACTTGTTTTAACCTGTCGAGATGTCTTGTTGTACCGGGATACCGAGTCTGATCGGGACGTCTCGGGTGGAGGTCTATTCCTTTGTTGACCGTGAGAGCTTGTCATGGGCTAAGTTGGGACTCCCCTGCAGGGATTGAACTTTCGAAAGCCGTGCCCGCGGTTATGGGCAGATGGGAATTTGTTAATGTCCGGTTGTAGATAACCTTAACATAAACTTAATTAAAATGAATCAACCATGTGTGTTACCGTGATGGCCTCTTCTCGGCGGAGTCCGGGAAGTGGACACGGTGTTGGAGTAATGCTTGCGCAGGTTGTTCCTTTAGTTTCTCGCTCGCGCTTTGTCTTCTCTTCTCGCTCTCCTTTGCGAATAAGTTAGCCACCATACATGCTAGTCGCTTGCGGCAGCTCCACATATAATTGCCTTACCCCTTCCTATAAGCTTAAATAGTCTTGATCGCGAGGGTGCGAGATTATTGAGTCCCTGTGGCTCACAGATACTATAACTCCAGATGCAGGTCCAGGTGATTCCGCTCCAGGTGACGCGTACGAGCTGAAGTGGGAATTCGACGAGGACTCTCAACGTTACTATGTGTCTCTTCCCGATGATCAGTAGTGGTGCCTTGTTGGGGGTGATAGGGACCTTTGTCGCTTGTTGGGTTTTCTTCTATTTTGGCACTGTAGTCGGGCCATGAGTGTTTGGATGATGTATGTTATTTATGTACTTTGATGTGACGTGGCGAGTGTAAGCCAACTATGTTATCCCTCTTCATTATTATATTACATGGGATGTTTGTGATGATTACCTGACTTGCGACATATGCCTTCAATGCGATTATGCCTCTAAGTCGTGCCTCGACACGTGGGAGCTATAGTCGCATCGAGGGTGTTACAAGAGTCCACTACTACGGTGGATTCAGGAGGAGGGATCGGAGGCGGCGACTGCTCGTGCGATCCGGGGACCGGCGATGGCGCTCAGGAACCAGGGCAGACCGGCAAAAGCACGGGCGGGTTCCGGGGCCGCGCCGCCGTTGGGGAGGAGGGGAGGGGGCCGCGTCGCCATTGGGGAGGAGGGGAGGTGGCTGCGAGCGAGGTGACCGGCGATGTGCAGGGTTGCTAGGTCCCGGCGGCGCCGGTTGGGGAGGCGCCGATTGCGGCGGGGCAGTTGGGGCGGGGTGCGGGTGGCGGCGTCAGTTGGGATGCGGTGCAGACGGCGCAGGGCCGGCAGCGCCGGTTGGGGCAGGGGGCGGGCAGCGAATCGATCCGGGGCGGGTGGCGGGCATCGGCCGGTTTGGGGCAGGAGGTGCGGGAGGTAGGTGGGGGATATGGATCGGGGAGGTGGTGGATCGGGATTGAGGGAGGTGGGGTGGGTTTTTTTTTTCTTTTCTTTTGTTCGTCGCTGCCCGGTTCGGAAGTTCGGAACATCGGCTGACTGTGATCCAAATAGTTATTCTAATCCCGGGATTAGAATAGTGCTGTCATATATATATATGTGTGTGTGTGTGTGTGTGTGAATAAAAGATATGGCTCATAAATATCTTCACAACAGATTCTAATTAATGATTAGGTATATGCAAGTAGGAAAGTCTAGAATATATAAAATATTTATGCGAAGCTTTTCACCAAACAATTAGCATTATGTTTCTTTATCTTATTTTTTCATGTTAAAAGTGTCCCACATATTATAAACGATTCAATAGCCTATAACTAACTAAAATTCATTCCACACAAACGAACCGTGTCAGAGAAGAGGTTGAGACATTTCTCTGTCTATGGCTAATGTTGTTGCTGGTATCTGCTACTGTCAGTACCAAAGAGGTTGAGACAACCCCCTTGGGTGTTGCTCCTGGTGGTGGAAGGAGTGTGGTGGAAGCACAGTATCCCGGTGTCGGGGCTCCGCCTGGGAGACGGACAGTGGATGCTGTTGCTGCAGCCGAGATATAAGTGAAGTCTATTTTGCATCTTGAAGTTGTAGAGTGTGACGCAAACCAACTCTAACATCTAAATCTCTGAAGTCTATACCCTATACTCATCGATCCCGGTCAATTGTAACCCTAAACTGAACTGTTTGGAAGGACAATCCTGACCGGGATTGCTTGTTGCTCTCACTGACTGCATGGGCCTACATGCTTATATGGCAAATACACCTTTGTCTTGCTCCTCTGTGCAATTTTCTCGAACACCTTCCTTGTGTCCATGACTTCACGTAAGGGTTCATTTGTGTCTTACTCTACAAACTCAAGGTTTAATACAGACTTCACTTCTGAGTTAGTAGAACCTCCTGAGCAGGGAGTCACCACAGCGATGTACCACGCTATGTACATGCGATGCGTGTGCAGCGAGTCCACGCCGCCGGCGGATGATGACACGGAGTGGTTGACCCCGTTGATATGGACTGCGGTGACGCCCACGTGGCCTTGCGCCCGGGACCTCGCCTCGCCGCAGTGTCCGTCTCCCTCCATGACCTTGACCGAGTTGGCCAGTATGTCCAGGTGGCGGATCGACTCGACAGTGTATATATTATTGGAGCCAAAGATCAACGAATAATCACAAGAATACGTGAAGACAAATTTGGGCCTTTTTTTCTCTCTGTATTCCACTTGGCTCAACGAACAAGACGATTACATCGGCGAATATAGCCCAGCACACACACCGCCTAGACCAACGACCTGGCCATGTCCTCAGCACATGTACGCAGGGCCTCTAACCACTTCTGCATGAGCCACACTCATGCACTACGAGATACACGCGCACCCACACGTAAGATCCGCAAGGGGCGGTCCAGCAGGATGACCACGGACTGGCTTCATGCATGCAGCTCCTCGCCGGACTCCTAAGGGCATGTCCAATGCATAGCCCCAGGGTGATGCCCCATACACCATGTAGGATCCGATGTTAGAAAAAATAGGTTCGGATGGAGAAGCGGGATCCTCTTCAGGAGGCGGGTGCTTGGGGAGAAAAAAAAGTATGGTCCAGTGCATAAAGCTGAAAAAGTTCAAGTGAAAAGTAGAGATGCATGTGTAGTAAGAGTCTATTTTTTATTATTTGATAAGGCCCACTAGTAGTAGCTAGCATTGGGGACAAAAAACAATATAGATGCCCCGAGCTACTTTTTGTCACGGGGCATCTGTATCCATATGCCACCATAATGACTCGCATTAGCAGCAACTAATCTATCCAACTGACATCACGCAGCACATGCACAGTGGTGACCGCGGACACAATTTATATATATAATATATATGGATGGGATTTCGTAGCTTGGATGGGATGGATGGATCTTTCTTTTTTAGAATGAAGGCTCATGAAGATCCCGGCTTTGAATTAACAAAGCCATCAACCGACCAGAAGTAACAACAAACAACTCAAATTACAGCAGCCAGAACGATACAATGGGGAACACTGGAAAGCAAACATTCACTACAACCTCCACAAGCAGCTAAAGAAATGGAAATAAAGATTACAACTTGCAAAGGCCGAGCACTCCACACTAGGATCATATGTAGCAAAACAGAGCAGCAAAGCAGGACATTGCTGGCCTTCAAAGATGGACCATGCTCCAGAAACACCTAGAGAAGAAGGGGAACACCATCTTCCTTCTCTATCACCAAAGAGGGGCCCTACCCCCTCGCCATGGCTCGTAGGCGCCGCACCGTCGGGATTTCGGGAATATCACCCTAGAGCTGGAAGAATGCCACCCTCACATCGTAAGGTGGACATAGGGCGACCACTTCGATTTGGGATATCCCTAGCCGGCCGCTCCGCCACGGTCCATGCCCAACTAGTTGGAGACAAGCTTCATGTAATCGGACAGCGAAGAGGAGGCAGCTCAATCCCTCACCTGCAGAGCCTACCGACCGAGCCCAGCACCCCTGACGACGCCTCGAGCAAGGTCACGACGCGCAAGGCACCGCCGCCGCCAAATCCGCAGTGGATAAAGGGTTTTCACTCGGGCAGGGGGGTCGGGGTGGAGAGCAGGGGACATTGGCTGCGCCCCCATGGAAGAAAGCAGCGCCCTTGGGTGTTGCCGCCACCGGGCCGGCCGGACCGGCCAAGGTTTCCCCCAGTCCCCTAGCTGGCCACCAACACGTACCAACACGGGAGCCAGAAAACAAATCGCTAGCCCACACCGGAGGCGAGAGAGAGGCAACAGGGAAGAGGGAATTCGAACCTCCAGATCTGACGAAGAAGAGACTTCACGCCGGGGCCGGATTCCACCAGCCACCCGCCGTCCGCACGGCCAAGCACGCTGGCCAGCACCCCCTGCGAACGCCGCCAACCGCCCGACGATGCTGCCTCTTCGACTGGAGCCGCCGCCCCAGGAACCACTGGCCTCCGATAGGGGATGGAGCGCCGAGATCCCCGTCACCACCTTCGCCGGCGCTCGTGCGGGCTTACCAGCGGCCGTCTCTGGTAGCGGCGAGGGGAGGAAGGGGGTGGAGGGGCCGAGTCGCCCAAGGGGGCGACGCGAGGGCTGGGAGGAAGGGGGGTGGGGGGTCCACTGGACCTTTACTGATGGACATCCTGGATGGATCTTTGTTGGTACGTTCGTTTGGAAAAAGAAACAAGAAAATCAAGGAAGGCCGTTGGTACGTGAAAGTGAAACGTGCTGTACACAAAAGCGGAGTAGATTATTAGACCACAGCAAAACAGTCCATGAGTCATCACTCTTGAAGAAAGAACAAACACAACAAGGTCAGCTTTTATTTCGCTACTCAGCCATAATTCATCAACTTTTTATATAAGATACTCCCTCTGTAACAATAATACCTAGTACTTCCTACGTAAAGAAAAAATACAACAGCGCTTAGATCAGTACTTTAGTGATCTAAACACTCTTATATTTCTTTACGGACGAAGTACGAGAAAGACTGAGACGAATTATTAACACCTAGCACAAGTCCGAGTCTTCAAAAACCACGGCAGGCCAGGTCTCTTGCTTCATTACTGTGGCCACCACCGAAAAACCACGGCCAAAGACAACTTCTGAATTGACCGTGGAGGGCCATCGACGGCACTGCCATCTTGCTCGTCTGCACTGCAACAGATTGATTACCCAGCCAGGCATACCAAAAACATTAAGAGCATAAATGCACTTTCACCAGACAAGCATTTTTAGGCTAGAGTAAGCTCTCTAAGGCCTTGTTCGGTTCCCTGGGAACCAAAACTCTTGAGGTTTAAACCCACCCAAGGATTGGGTGATCCTCACCCCGTCATCTAATCCCCACGAAACCCCAACAATTGTTTCCCCCAAAATCTCTACCTACTATAACCATTCGGTTAAACTTCTTTGCCATCCCTACGTCTGAAAAGTTTGAGTTGTGTACAAAGGGGCACTGACTTCTAACAACAAGCATGACTTTTAATAACAAGGGACTGAATTTATAATACACCAGTGGCACACAAAATTGAACTTCTAGCAACTCAGTGTGGAAAGGGCACTGGCAATTCAACATCCGACAATTCAGAATTTCAAATGCATAATACATAAAATTTCATAGAAATCTCAATATCTGACAAATGGAAAGTGAATTGAAGTAATGATGTTGTACTAAATTATGAAAAACTTTTTAAAAGCAAATATCAACAAGGCTGAGATTAGTGTTTCATTTATTCTTGGCTGAGATCTTCCATCACGTGAACAGTCACTGTCACCTTAGACGAATACGTTGAGCAAGTGATGCCCCACATCCAATGATCGATCACATCTTCATATCACCACCTGCTGGTGCTCGACCAGAAGGCCCTCGATCGGATGATGGGATGGGCCCTCGATCACATGAACGATTTTTGCAAGGAGCCAGGAGGATGAGACCTAAGGCAGGAGTCACCAAGTGGACCTAACACTATTAGGGAAAACCTTATACACAGAATCTTAGCAGCAACACGGGACAGGAAGGGGCGCTGCTGCTAATTAGCAGTAGCGCGGCATGAAAACAGGCGCTACTGCTACGAACTTAGCAGTAGCGTGGCTCGGTGGAACCGCGCTGCTACTAAAATTAACCGACCGTTCCCGACTACTGCTAATATAATAGTAGTAGCGCGCTTTTTTTAGGTTGTTACTGCTAATTTTGAAACTAGCCACATGGCGGGCCCCGCTTAGCAGTAGCGCGTGTGCCAGAAGAGCGCTACTGCAATCTTATTAGCAGCAGCACGTTTTACACCCAGCGCTACTGCTAATCCGCAGGCATACCACCTGTATGATTGTACGATGTATTGCTCTCGTGCATAGGCACGTATATATGATGTACAAAGGTGGGCCACGGACCTCAACTATACAAGGACCCAATACACAATATGCACATAACACATATACTCAACACCCCCCCCCCCCCCCCCCCCCCCAACACAAATACCCCACCCCCCCCCCCCCCCGCAGTCGAAGCGGCACCGCGGCTGACGCAAAGACTGGACCGGAACTCCTCAAATGACGCCGTAGGCAAGCCCTTGGTCATGATATCTGCAAATTGTTGGGAAGTAGGGACGTGTAAAACACGAATATGGCCAAGAGCCACCTGTTCCCGAACAAAATGAATATCCAACTCAATATACTTGGTCCATCAATGATGCACCGGGTTAGCGGAGAGGTAGACCGCCCAGACATTGTCGCAGTAGACCATCGTGGCACGGTCAACAGGGCAAGAGAGCTCCTGAAGCAGCTGGCGAAGCCACGAACACTCGGCAACGGCATTGGCCACTGCATGATACTCAGCCTCAGCACTGGAACGAGACACCGTAGGCTGCCGCTTGGACGACCACGAGATGAGTGAGGGTCCAAGGTAGACACAATAGCCCGAAGTGGAGCGACGAGTGTCAGGGTAGCCCGCCCAGTCTGCATCGGAGTAGGCGGTGAGGGCGGTGTCGGCGGAGGCGTGAAGCGTGACGCCAAGATCCATAGTGCCACAGATATAGCGGAGAATCCGCTTGACGGCAGCCCAATGAACGTCGCGAGGAGCATGCATATGAAGACACACCTGCTGCACGGCATACTGGATCTCCGGTCGAGTCAAAGTGATGTACTGGAGAGCACCAACGATAGACCGATAGAAAGCAACATCCGAAGCAGGAGAACCATCCGTGGCAGAAAGCTTGGCCTTCGTATCAACAGGCGTAGCGGCGGGCTTGCAGTTAAGCATGCCAGCACGCTCGAGGAGCTCATGAGCGTACTTTCGCTGATGAAGGAAGAAGCCATCCGGACGGCGCACCACCTCGACACCGAGGAAGTAGTGCAAAGGACCCAAGTCCTTGATGGCGAACTCAGCGTGAAGACGAGCCGTGAGCTGACTGAGGAGACCAGCCGTACATGCCGTCAGGATGATGTCGTCGACATAGAGCAGCAAGTAGGCCATGTCAGAGCCCTGATGATAGATGAAGAGCGAGGCGTCCGAGCGGGTAGAGCGGAACCCCAGCTGGTGGAGAAACGCCGCGATGCGCTGGTACCAAGCGTGCGGAGCCTGCTTGAGTCCGTACAAGGACCGCGAAAGCAGGCACACGTGGTCGGGAAGCGCCGGGTCAACAAACCCATGGGCTGCTAGCAGAAGACCTACTCCTCGAGGTGACCATGGAGGAAGGCGTTGGAGACGTCCATCTGGTGCACCGGCCAAGCACAGGAGACCGCAAGGTGGAGAACCGTGCGTATCGTGCCGGGCTTGACGACCGGAGCGAAGGTGTCGGTGAAGTCGATGCCAGCACGCTGTCAAAAGCCACGAACGACCCATCGCGCTTTGTAACGATCAAGGGTACCATCATGACGGAGTTTGTGTTTAAAGACCCACTTCCCGATAATCACGTTGGCGTGCCGGGGACGGGGAACAAGCTGCCACGTCCGGTTGCGCAACAGAGCGTCAAACTCCTCTTGCATCGCAGCCATCCAGAGCGGGTCACGAAGAGCAGCTCGAACGTAGGATGGCAACGGCGACGGCTAGAGGTGGATGCCGCATGGACGTAGTCATCCGAGGCGTAGCGCGAGCTCGAACGAAAAACGCCCGTACGGGCGCGGGTGACCGGACCGGCCACAGGCGCCGGGGGGGCCGCGAGCGCCGAGGGGGTCGGGGGCGCCGGTTGCGCCGAGGGGGCCGCGGGCGCCAACGTCAGGGGCGCCGGGGGGGCGCGTGCACCGGGGGCGCCGCGGGGGCCGCGGGCGCCGGAGAAGCCGCGAGGGCCGCGGGCGCCAACGTCGGGGGCGCCGGGGGCGCCAGCACCGCGGCTGTAGGAGGTGCCACATGCGGGGGGGGGGGGCGCCTCAAAGCCAGGGGCGGGCCAAGAGAGGCGCGCAAGTGCCCTGGGAGAGGCGTCGAGGAGCCTCCGTCACCGGTGGCGGGAGGAACAGCCGGGGGTACCTGGTGAAACGGAAACACATGCTCATCAAAATAAACGTGCCGGGAAATGAACACACGGTGGGAGACGGGTTTCGTAGCACCGATATCCCTTGGAGTTGGAGGGGTAGCCGATGAAGATGCAAGCGACAGATCGAGGTGCAAGCTTGTGAGAAGCAGTGTCGGCAGTGCTGGGATAGCAAAGGCACCCAAATATACGCAAGTCGTCATAAGACGGGGGTGTGCCAAAGAGAAGATGGTGAGGTGCGTAGTTCCACCGTGGGCGGCAGGGTCTAATGTTAAGAAGAAGTGATGCAGTGGCGAGTGCGTCCGGCCAGAAACGAGGCGGCACGTTGGCATGAAACAGGAGCGTGCGAACGCAGTCATTCAGAGTGCGAAGGACGCGTTCGGCTCGACCGTTCTGCTGTGAAGTGTAGGGGCATGTGAGGCGGAAAACTGTGCCGTGATGCGACAAAAAGGTGCGGAAAGCGAGGTTGTCGAACTCTTTTCCATTGTCCGTCTGAAGCACAAGGATGGGACGCCCAAACTACGTGCGGACATAGGAGTAAAAGGCCGTCAAGGTAGAGAGTGCATCCGACTTTCTGCGCAAAGGAAAAGTCCACACATAATGAGAATAATCATCAAAAATGACTAGATAATATAAATAGCCCGCGTTACTGGGAACCGGAGAAGTCCACACATCGCTATGAATCAACTGAAAAGGAAAAGAAGCAATGGTGGTGGAATTATTAAACGGCAGGCGAACATGTTTGCCGACTCGACGGGCATGACAAGTGTGATCCTCGATCTTATTGCAACTGAAACTGGAACTCCTAAGAATATGACGAAGTGTGACGGGATTAGGATGACCCAAGCGAGCGTGCCAGAGATTGACGCCAGCGGAGAGAGCAACCGGTGCGGTGGTGGTGGATGAAGGCGAGTGCACCGGATAGAGCTCGTCGGGGCTGTCACATCGGTGAAGTACCATCCTGGTTCGAGCGTCTTTGACACAAAAACCAAATTCGTCAAATTCAACGGTAACAGGATTTTCACGAGTGAAACAACGAACGGAAATGAGATTCTTAATAAGATGAGGTGACACAAGTATGTTAGACAAAGATAATGGAGTAGAAGTAGAAGGAAAAGAAGTGTGCCCAACATGTATGATAGGAAGTGTGGAACCATCGCCGACAATGATGCGGCGGTCGGTGGAGACAGGAGTGAAGGAGGCAAAGTTATCAGGATGAGCAAACATGTGAGCCGTAGCACCGGTGTCCATGTACCAATCACCACCTCCAGTGTAGTTGTTCGGCGTAGGAGCGGCATGCAGCCCAGTGAGGAGCACCGGGTCCCAAGGCGCCGGCGGCAGGGACGGAGACGCCATGGGGAAGCCGTAGTCGCTGCTCAACGGCGGCGGTGGGTATGCTCCATACAGCTCCGGCTGTCCCGGCTGCAACTGCGGTGCCGGGTAGGTCGGATGGCCTGCCGGAAAAACCGACGGCCCCGCTGACAGATGCTGCAGGTGCTGGGCGCCGTCTGGCTGCCGCCAAGCGGACGAGTGCTGGCCCGTTGACGACCTCCACCAGGACCCGGGAGACTCCTACGCAGGCGGAGACTCGTACGTGGATGCGGGCGGAGTCCCGTATGCCCCGTACGTGGGAACGGGCGCGTTGTAGGTGGCGGCCGCCCCGTATGGCGGTGGGGCCGCGCTGTACGCCGCTGGCGGCGGGACGGCAGAGGCGGCGGCGGATGGGCCTGGTGACGCCATTGCTGGTCCGACGGCGGCGATCGGCGTGGTTGGGCAGCAGCAGCAGGAGGCGGTTGGGCAGTCGGCTGCAGACGATACGCGCGGCAGCAGCAGCGGCTTGGCGAAGGCTAGCGGCACGACGAGAGACGCGGCGGGGCTAGCGGCTGGGTAGGCGAGAGCGCGGCAGTAGCGGGTACAGGGCCGCGACGCAGCTCGGAGCAGCACACAGCAATTAGAAGTGAAGCGAAGCAGAGGCGGCGGCAGCAGCTCGGCCAAGATACACGCGCACGTACATGTACCAAGAAAGCTAGCTCCCTGCTGGATGGATTGGGCGAAGCAACTTGGCGGCTGGCGCGATGCGGACGGACGTTGGCGGGTTGAGCGACGCGGGGCTTGGCTGGGAGAAGCGCGCGAGTGACGGGCAGCGGCCGGCGCAGGGGTGCGCGGGCGGTGGCGAAGGGAAGGTGGCGGCGGCGGCACGGAGGAGGCGTGCGACGGCGGCGGAAGACTAGAGGTAAAACCTAAAAAATGATACCATGTATGATTGTACGATGTATTGCTCTCGTGCATAGGCACGTAAATATGATGTACAAAGGTGGGCCACGGACCTCAACTATACAAGGAACTAGGAGCCGGGCCCAATACACAATATGCACATAACACATATACTCAACACCACCTTTCGCCCCTTCCCCCTCCCCTCCTCTCTTCCTCACTTTCCCCTAGCTCCCACCTCCTCTCTCCATCACTTTGCTTCTTCCTCCTTACTTCTCCCCCTCCCATTACTCTCCTTCTTCTACCTATCTTTCTCTCTCTTTATTACTCCAAGCTAACTATACACCACCTTCATTAATGCATCTCCTTTCTCTTTTTCCTTCCCCCTCCACTAGAGTAAATTTGTCTCCTCCGAAACTAGCTAGTTAGGTAGATCTAGCTAGCATTTCACTACTAGAGAAAACCTTATACACAGAACTTTAGCAGTAGCGCGGGTCAAAAAAGCACGCTGGTGCTAAGTAGCAGTAGCGCGCCTGTGCAAACTGCGCTGCAGATAAAGTTCTAGCAGTAGCGCGTCTTGTTCTAAACACGTTACTACTAAAATTCCCACGGCTTAGCCGATAGGCTACACATAGTAGTAGCGGCCTATAACGAACCGCGCTACCGCTACTTTCTTTGTAGCAGCGTGTTTTAATCTAAACTTGCTACTGCTAAAGGATATAAAATTAAATGGAAAGCAAATAGAAAGGTAATTGAAAATGAAAGAAATAGAATAAGGTGAAAGGAAAATAATAAAATGTGAAGAAAACTAAATGAAAAGGGGGAAAAGAGAAAGGAGTAGCAGTAGCGTGTATCCCAGAACGCGCTGTAGCTAACGTAGCAGTAGCGCCCTTTCTGGAACGCGCTACTGCTACTTCTGACTTAACCACAGGGTTCGTCCTTCCCCACGGCCACTTCCCCCAAATCCAACTCTCCACTCTCGCCGCCGCCATCGCCCGTCGACCGCCGCACGCTCTCCACACACCCTCCACGCCGCCCCCGACCCCAGATTCAATGCCACCCCGCCCCCGACCTCAATGCCACCCCGGACGCTGCCCCCGACCCCGATCTCGACGCCGCCATCCGCCGCACGCCCGAGCCACGACCCCGACCTCGACGCCGCCTGCCCCTCCCTCGTCGCAGGCACCCGAGGTGAGCACGCCTGCTCCTCCCTCTCCCTACCTCTGCCTAGGGTTTCTTTATATTTTAGTTGCATCAAATTAGTTAGGGTTCATGTAAGGGTGGAAACAAATCGGATGCGGATGCGGCTCAAATGAGTTAGGGTTCATGTAAGGGTGGAAACGAATCAAATTTCTAAGATGAATCATAAAACGAGTAAAATTTGACCACTTATTTCACTTTATAGTTGGATAATTGGAATATCCACTACCACTTTCCACCCCTATAGGTTCATCAAATTAGATGGTAATTAGGGCAGTAGTTCCTACGTACTAATTAGTTAGTAAGAACTAGGTACTAGTATATTTTTATTTATAGTAAATTTATTTTTAGTAAGAACTAGTTGAATTAATAGAACTAGTTAGTAAGAACTTGTTGCTATTTTTTTAGTTAAAGCAATTTTTCCCGCATCAACATGGACGTTGCCTATCCCGCATCCTCGTCGTCGAGTCGGCGGAGGACGACACCTGCTTGACCAGATGGGGCCTGTCCGGGACTGGGCTCCGCTGGGGTGGTACTGGGAGGCGCTACCTATCGGGGGGCACAGGTTGGTGAGGAGCCATACTGTCGTTGACCCGAACCTTCTTTGGTGGCGGTCGCGTGGGCCAGTGACGGTCCAGAGGCTCGAGGACCCCGCGGAGGTGGTGCGTCACCGTGTCAGTGAGGAGGACGCGCACGTCCGTCGCTACTTGTTTGCGTTGGAGCACAGGTTCTCCAATACCAGGCAGGTTCTCCAGGGATCTCACTGGAGCTATGATCCCGTGATGGTTCCTTCTCTGTGGGTGTCCACCGCTCGTGCCGATACCTATCGTGTGCTAGGGTTTTAGTTGTATTAGTGATGTTATATGTATGACACTATTCGGGATGTATTAGTGATAATATTTGACGATGTACGGACGCATGAGATGATTTACTTTTGCTTATTTAATGCATGCTAATTTGAGTCCTATAAGATAATTGGAAATGTATATCTTGTGTTGCTCAAATAGGATATGTGCTTGCCCAAGTGGCCGGTCATGTTTGCAGGTTACACCTCCGAGTGGCCTATGTTTTGCCGGAGTGTTGATTCATTTCCATTCCGGCAAATTTCAGGCGCTCGATATGTCCTATTTTAGCAAAGGTCATGCCGGATTTTTCCGTGAATTTTGGCATGACTTGTGCCAGAATATGTAGGAAATATCGAGTGCCCCGGATTTGTGTGTTGAGTATCCTGGTAGTTGTCTTCGATCGATTTTCAATTAATTAATGTTTTAACTATGAACATAGGAAATGTCTGACGACGAAAAGGATTTCGGTATTTGCAAATACTGCGAAGACGAGTGCGGCCTGTGCGACGGAATCTTCCTAGATGATGATAGGCGCTTCAGCATCAAGCTGGACGAGAACTTCGAAGTGGATACAGTAAGTCACAACGACAAGTCTTTTTTTGTAATTAAGCATGACATCTGCTTCATTTGCTTCAACTTATATTTTTTTACTATTCTACTAGCGTATCCCCTGCCATTCAAGAGTTTTTGTATTGGATAAGATAGGTTTCAGTCATACTATGGAGGTAAAGAAAGTTTACTTGAAGACCGAGCATGGTTATATTTTCCACGCAAAATTATACAATTCAGATGACTACACCTATTTTGGATGCAAAACATGGTGAGCACTATGCAAAACTTATGCATTTGAGCCTGATATGGTTATCACCTTTGATATTCGTCCGGAAGATGATATTGAAGGTAATACCGACATCTGGGTCGATGTGCAGACGCCTCCAGTTATACCATTATGTAAGTTTCTCAACCATATTTATGTCTTTGATATTGTTTATTCAAAAATAGTTGACAACTAATTTGTATTGTCAGCTTATTTCGATGCAAGCAAACATGTCCAGCGCTTGGTAGACAGGACCGTATACTGTGACGGGGCTGAACTCAACTGCAAGGAGCTCAGTCATTATGTTTCATGGCTTGCGGATCTTGATACTGTCAAGACAAATTTTCTTCCTGCATTTAGAAATGTTAGTACTGAAAACGTGCGACCAATAGTGTTCGTAATGAACTACGGTCACATCTATTTAGGAAGGATGGTAAGATTTTTACTATTTGTCCTCAGTTCATCTTTTCCATACATTATTTTTGAAGCTAAACTTCATTGCTAAGTATGTTACCATACGATATTCTTCAATAGGGACTCCCGATGAATGTTGTGCCTTATGGGATCGAGACTAAAGGTACCATGAGTATTATTAGCTTACGGCCAAGATATCCTACAGATTACTTTAGTGCATTCAAGATTAGCGACGGATGCTTAATAGTGCAAGACTGGACCAAATATGTGATGGGGGAGCGCAGAGAAGTACTAGGGGGCAGCAAACAGATGCGCTACCCACGATTAGGAGACAGGTTCATCTGCATGCTCCAACTTGATCGAGGAGGAGAGCTACACATGTTTTATGTTATTTTACCTAAGAAAGAGCAGCAGGAGTGGTTAGCTAGCTAGGAATGAGTTTGAGGATGATGATGTGCTACACTATTACTATGATGATAAAATAGCTAGTGTTGGTGGTAATGACTATGATGATTATTATTAGCTAGTGTTAGTGGTGATTAAATAAATACTGTTGGTGGTAATGACTATGATGATGATTAAATAGCTTGTGCTGGCGGATTAGATTCAAGTGGAGGCAACATGTGGTGCACATCAAAAGTACTACTAGTCCAAACTAGATCAAGTTTGGATTAGTAGTATACTTTTGACATGCACCACATATTGGCTCCACTTGAACCTAATCCACCTTCATTTGACACACTGTTATGGACATAATGATGTAAACCTCATAACTGGTATTGTACCAATATTTGTACGATGGCGCATAAATACACTAAAAATAAAACAATAAAAAAAGAATACTAGTAGCGATGGAGATAAAACACGCTGCCAGTAGTTACATTAGCAGTAGCGTGGGAGTGAACAAACGCTACAGCTATTTGTCCTAGCAGTAGCGCGTGTGGCATGCGTTACTGCTAAGCAGTAGCTGTAGCGCCTTATTAGTACCGCACCTACCCGCGCTACTAGTGAGCACAAAACCAGTGCTACTGCTAGGGTTTTCCCTAGTAGTGTTTAGTGAAGTGACCTATGTACCTCCCTAACTAGATCTATAGCCTTGTCAAGAAGAGCTTTGTCCACTTTTGATCATTCCATAGGTGTGTGTGGCGACACCTATCGACATCATCATCACCGTTCTCGATCTCGTGATAGGTGATTAAAAAGTTATGCTTTTGCAAGAATGGAAATATGTGTATGTGTGCAATATGACATAATCAGGCGATATGATGGAAATTGTGTGTGTGGCATGAGTTGCCTATGTTTTGCTGAAATGTCGATTTATTTCCGTTTCTACGAATTTCGGGCAAACTCTATATGTCCTATTTTTAGGGAGGGTCATGCCGAATTTTTGTATGACTTTGATGCATGCATGCATTTTAATAATAAATTTGTTTATTATTACCGTGCAGGCATTCATGATGGTCAGTGGAACGGTGGTGGACAGGTGGTTGCGGTCGGCGGTGCAGGACTTAACGAAAATAACCTGACAAAGGTTTTATGTCCGTGTTGAAGATGCAAAGGAGAAGGTTGGCTCGACCCCTATGATGTGATGGCATACCTGCTCATGATTGGTTTCATGGATGACTATACTCGGTGGATAATTGAAGATGTGGATGATGATGTTGAGGACGCTGATGGGGCAGGCAGTGATGACACGGGGCAAGATGAAGAAATGATCGATAATGGCGGCGGAGAAGAGGCCGGACATGGCGGCGGAGAGAACATGGACTCCACGCCACAGAATTCGTCGGTACTAAGTTCAATCGTGCGGGACCCTCATGTTCAAGCACTGCTTCGCAAGGAGACGAGTACTGAGAGAGCTGCTTCTAGAGAGGAGGCCAAGCTGCAGCAACTAGTGGTAGACTTGAACACTTGTATCATGGTTGCAATCCCGAGGTGACCCGCTTGAGTTTCACACTCGAACTCCTGAAGACGAAGGCTAAAAACAAATGGAACAACACTATCCTCGATGAGCTTCTCAAGTACCTAAAGGATGTTCATCCCGCGGGGAATCTATGTCCTACTAGTGTGGATGAGGCCAAGAAGATCGTGTGCCCTCTTGATCTGCCGCACGTTAGATACCATGCATGCATCAACGATTGCATAATTTATCAAAAGGACACCGCAAAAAAAACAAGTTGTCCGGTGTGCAATGCTTCTCGATATAAGAAGGCCGGGAAGAAATCTCCCCAGAAAGCTGTATGGTACTTACCGATCACTCCCCGTCTCCAGCGGTATTTCGTAGATCCCAAGGAAGCAAAGCTCATGCGCTGGCACGTGAAGAGGAAGAAGCCCGACGATGGAGGTGATACGAAGCTGAGACACATCAAGGATGGAAGCCTGTGGAGAGCGTTCAACGGCGAATATCGGTATTTCGCATGTGATGCAAGGAACATCGTGCTCGACGCGTGTACCGATGGCATGAATCCATTTGGCAACCAGAACACCAACCATAGCACATGGCACGTGTTTGTATGGATGTACAACCTCCCCCCTGGTTGTGCATGAAGTCGAAGTACATACACATGAGCATGCTGATTCAAGGGCTGAAACAACTGAAAAATAATATTAATCTGTATCTGGGGCTACTTCAAGAGGAGTTAGACACGTTATGGAAAACACCGGCCAAGACATGGGACGCCGGCAAAGGCGAGTATTTCTATATGAGAGCTGTGTTGATCACAACGGTGCACGACTATCTCGGTTACGGATATGTCGCAGGCCAGGTGTGCCATGGATATTGCGAATGAACAAGGTGCATGGATGATACGACGTCTCAGCAGCTAACGTCAAGGAAAGATGGCGGGTCTGGAAAAATCGTGTACATGGGGCATCGAAGATGGCTCGAGAAGGACGACTCGTGGAGAGACCGTGGAGATCTATTCAATGGTGAGGCTGAGCATCGAGGACCTCCACGTAAGCGGAGTGGTGCCGAAATCGATGAGCTGTTGAAAAACTGGGAACAGTGCCCCGCGCCGGTAAAGATGATGAAAAAGGCGCCAAAGCCGCTGCTGAAGGTATGGAAGACGATGTCTATTTTCTGGGACTTGGAGTACTGGCACAAACTCGACATGCCTCATTGCCTTGATCAAATGCATATCTGTAAGAATGTCCTTGAGAGCTTGCTTGCGACACCGATGAACATGCCGGATAAGACCAAGGATGGGCCGAAGGAAAGAAAAGACTTGCAAGATTTTGAGATTAGGGCAGATCTGCACATGCCGCCCTGTAAAAAGTCAGATGAGACAGAGATGGAGACAGAGGCGTGGGAGAAGAAGGGGAAAAAGTAAAGGAAGAGGATTATTGCCCCCCTTCTCGCTTCACCTTAAGTCCGGCTGAGATCGATCAATTCTTCAAGTGCCTTACCGGAATCAAAGTTAGTTCTGGTTATTGTGGCAAGATTAGCAGATATCTAGACACAAAGAAGAAAAGGTTCAGTGGGATGAAGTCCCATGACTGTCATGTGATGATGATGCAGATGCTACCTGTTGCCCTTAGAGGGATAATGGACAAGCACGTCCATGACACGCTTATTGGTCTCTGCAATTTTTTCGACGTCATCTGTCGAAAGTCGATCAGTGTGAAGCAGCTCCAAAGGCTATAGGAAGAGATCATTGTCATACTAAACGAGCTTGAGATGTACTTCCCTCCCGCGTTCTTTGACGTCATGGTGCATCTATGTTTCCATATTATGGACGACATAATAGACCCGGGGCCGTCATTCCTGCACAACATGATGTCGTTTGAGAGGATGAATGGGGTCATCAAAGGATTCGTTCGTAACATGTCCCGTCGGGATGGAAGCATCGTCCAAGGCTATCTGACACAAGAGTGCATCTCTTTCTGCGAGAATTTTCTATATGGCGCAGACCGGCCGCCTGGTGTTGGTTTGCCCATTAACAAGCACGATGGGAGGCTCAAAGGAGAAGGTCACTCCGACGGTCGCAAGGAACTGCATGTGGCCTACTCAGATCAACGCAACGACTTTGACAGAGCAAACTTGGTAGTGCTACAACACCTAGACCAGGTAGATCTTTTCGTGGCACTGCACAAAGAAACTATCGCAAAGAAGTATCGTGACCGAGGGGTTTGCAGGACGGACGCAGAAGTTACTAGAGAGCACAACTCCACTTTCCTGCATTGGTTCAAAGAGCATATTATTGTTAATCCCCCGGAAGAGGGCTCTAAGGACTGATTGCTCATATATGCCTTAGCACATGGCCCCTCGTCCAACCTCGTCATCTATCAGGCATACGATATCAACGGATACACGTTCTACACGGAGGCCAAAGATATGGACAGTGATGATTAGAACTCAAGGGTGATGATGGAATGCATGACCGACAGTGACAACGGCGCAACTGAGAGGTTTTATGGAAGGATCGAGGAGATCTGGGAGCTTGACTACTCTGGACTGCACAATGCGACGATGTTTCGTGTCAGATGGGCTAAGTATATCGAAAGAGAAAGCCGGTATTTCACTACCATGACTATACCCGACGCCAAGAGCGCTACCGTGAAAGCTATCGCAAAAAATGAGCCATGGGTACATGCTAAGCACGTGACACAATGCTTCTTCATAACTGACCAGCTGTGTTGTCGTGAGGAGAGGCAAAAGGAACGTCATTGGAATAGATGGAGTCGCCAACGAGGAAGACTACGACAACCCAATGAGGGAAGATAACGATGACGATGAAGTATATGTCAAAAGCAGAAACAATACTACATAACCTAAGAAAGATCGTACTCCATGGAAAAGGAAAATTCATAATGAGGGGCTAAATTATTCTTCCACGAACAAGAAGGGAAAGAATCTCACTCAAAAACGAAAACGTCGACGATGAGGAACCGTTATCGGTCAAATGATGTAATATATATGTTCCTATTTTTTGTACACACTTAACTGTTATGCATGGGTCAAATGATGTAATATATATGTTCCTATTTTGTATACATACTTAACCGTCAAATGATGCAATATATATCGCTTTAGTTATATACATTGTATCACCTTCCATTCGTTCTTGCTCTCGGAAAAAAGGAAAAGAAAAGAAAAGGGAGGGAAAATAAAGGAAAAGAAAATAGAAGAAACAAACAGGAAAAATGCTATAGGTACTGGTTATAGCAGTAGCGCTTTTTTGAAAAAGAGCTATAGCTAGTCAAACTAGCAGTAGCGTCGTCCGGAGAAACATGCTATAGCTACCTGTGATAGTTGACAGTTGCTTTTCCATCCACCCCTTCAGAAGCTTCTTGATTTTTTCACAAAAGTATTGGAAGCTATAGCTTCTATCTGCTCCCACCATTGCAGGTAGTCCAAGATACTTATCTGATAGAGCTTGGTTGGTAATGTTTAATTCTTGGCACATCTCATCTCTAGTTTGCATCTGAGTGTTTGGACTGAAATATATGCTTGATTTCCCAACACTTACCAACTGTCCCGAGTTGACACAATAAGTCTCCAACACTTGCTGTAAGGAAGTTGCATTTAACATATCTTCCATCATGAGAATCAGAGAATCGTCGGCGGATAAAAGGTGTGAAACTGACAGTGCATTTCTGCACACTCTTATCCCATCAATGCCACCAACTTCTTCTTCATACTGCAACATGCTAGAAAGAGCTTCTACACAAATCAGAAAGAGATAAGGTGATAGTGGGTCATCTTGCCGAATCCCCCTCGAAGGAGTAAACATGTCTGTTTCTTGGGAGTTAAAACAAAATCTGTATCTTACTGAACTCACACAGGCCATCTTCGTGTTCACAGCCTCGCCAGCGACCGTTGCCCTAATCCCCTGCCCTGGTGCAGAGTAGCCATCTACGGTGTACTACTCTCCCTCCCTCCGCTTCTGAGTAGAGGGTTAGCACCATTCGCCGCTGTGCTGAGCGGGTCATCAAGGGCGGAGATGCAGACGATTGCTCCGTGATTTCGTTTTTCGTATCATGGGGATGCTTGGTGATTTCCTGGCATTTCCTATTGAGCGCTTCAGCCTTGCAAATGGGCGCACACTCTCCTCCGCGTTGGGCCGCCCATCCCCCCCCCCCCCCCCCCTCCGTGTTGGGCCCCAAAAAATGTGCCTAGTAAGTTTCAAACCAGCGACCTCCTGGTCCTTTGTTAGCTGCGCTAACCACCCCACCATTCTCAATTGTTGTGCTCAATTACACCACTTTCCTTCTGAATTATTTTTCATTTTTTCTTTTTTACTGGAACGGTTCTGTTTAGTTTTTTTCTTGTTGCTAATTGAAATGAACTTTTTAAATGAATGAAAAAATACAAAATCAATGGAATTTTTATGAAAAACACATTTTTTCAAAATCAATGAAATTTTTTCAAATAGATGCACTTTTCTAAAATCAATGATTTTTTTTTCAAATTTGATGAACTTTTATAAAATCTACAAAAAATTCAAATTTGATGAACCTTTTTTATCAAATTCATGATTTCTTTCCAAAATTCGTGAACACTTTTCAACTCATGATTTTTTTTTCCTTTTGCTAATATTTTTCCAAATGCGATTGAGCAAACCTAGCGAACCAGAGCGAATTCATGATCTACATGGGTCGGCCACTAGCGTCAGCACATGGGCGCCACGGAGCTTCCCTGACACCTGAAGCGCCGAATAGGAGCTCCCTGATTTCCTTGGCTGGGACAGTCCATGGGATCGCGTGGCGGCACTCCATTGTTTGTTATATTAGGTAATGGCACTCCTTGGATGGTTTAGGACTTTGGGCTCTGGGCCATTCCCGTTCATTTATGAGCCAAACTGTATAAGAGAGGGTTGACAATCATGCTAAGTGGCGCATGAGGGTTCATGATGATTGATGGCCTGTAGTATTTGGCGGATAGGTCACTGAATAATGACCCTTTTTGTTGGATCACTAACTAGCGACCTAGCGCGTACCCCCTTGCGCTTCACATGGGTCGGCCCAATTTGGGTTTCTTCCTCACTGGTTTTTGGATGTTCTAGAACCTTTGATGAAATATGTTGAAATAAAGCTTGCTTGCCCGGATGTTTCTACCCTGAGCCGGTTGATGGATATTGCCAACCACTATGCGGATGGTGAAGAGGAAGATCTAATAATGAGAGGCAAGGGATTGTAATGACACCTTACGTACATCGAATTGAAATTAACTGAGGTACAAATCGTTTGTGAATATTTTTATTTGACTTGTTCCAGTAGGATGAAGCAAACCTTGAAAATACTTAAATAGTGGCTCGCTTTTGTCCAGTTTAAAGTATAAGTTATACATGTGTTCTGCTCTAGTGAAGCTGACCCGGAATATTGAGCCTAATTTGAGAGGATTGCAAAACACGACGTACAAAGTCATTACTGATTGGTACTAATTTTAGACAAAGAAAACATAGTCTTGAAATAGACCACATAAGAGCTAGTTAGCTTGGTGATTAAATGAATAATTTTTTAGTTCTGATTGAGTGCTAATTAAAATATTACTGGGTCGTTTGTTATGTTTTTTCTCATTTATTCTTCAGTCTGAACTGTTTTTTACATCGCATTTTTTCTGCCATACTTGAATAAAGTTCATGTTTCTAATAACAGGCGGCATGCTTGACCCAAGCAGATTCACTACTCAGATTGAACGTCATTGTACAGCCCGAGAGAGCAACTAGGATCCTTCAGAGGTGTGCTGCCATGCAATACTTTTCGTGGTAGGACCGGTCAGGTGCTTCTACCGGATTATAAAGAAACCTTCTTTAGATTCTCTCCATGCTGAACATTTCATCGGTTAATGACATGATGACAATGTATGAGATTCAGCATGAAAAACTGACTACATGAGCCGTTCAAGAGGTACAAACGGCAAATGCATTACTGTACACTGGTAGCCATTCTTGTGAGCCTGCCTCCCTCGCCACATTCGTCCCATATCCTAAGAATAAACCCTCAATAAGCCATGTATATATTGGGTTTTTTGTTGTTCTGGTATAGTCCTTTTTTGTTGCGCTTATCAATGTGGCGCAACCTGTCGTTTCTAATACTATATTTTACTTTGACCAGCATTTAGACTTTTATACTTATTTATAACTTTTTTCAATAAATACAAATCATAGTAAATAATTTTACATAATATAATAATAATAATTAATCAAATCATAATGTTGATAGAATATTATTAATAATATTATTATTAAAAATGTTGTAATCTCCACCATTAAAGAATGCGCGTGTACTGCACTAATTTAAGTCATGTTTGGAATGAAAGTTACATTATTTTGTATTTGATTTGCATTGTGCCTTAAAAAAATATTTGAACAAAATCAACGTAGTGTGGGAAAAATACTAAAACATAAAATTGCGTGTCTTCATAGATTAATTTGTGATACTTACATGAATATAGTGTATATATCTGTGTGTTCATTCTTACAACGTATGGTCCCATAAATATCTATGCAATGGTTTCTAGTTTATTTTTTGGTTATGCAAATAGAAATATTTAAAATATTTATGAGAAGCTTGGTACCGAAACATTAACATGATGCTTTGTTTTCTTGTTTCATGCCAAATTAGTCTCACATATTATAATAAAAGACTCAATAATTCGTTGTTAAATGTACTTGCTCTATATTTGATAATGAAATACTGTCGATCTAGCTAAGACAGCTTTGTATAGAACATGTAGGGTGTTCATCAAAGAGACTACCATTCTAGCTAAACAAGGGGCCTTGATATTGCACTAGGATTTTCCATTCTTGGAGGCGACATCTCGAGGTGCAGGCAATGTTGTGCCGAATATAATTCTTGGTCTGCTCTTCATAGCCGGTAACAAAAAGCAGTTACATCATTAAGGATATCAGGTGAAATGAAACTAGGGGGCTCAAAGTTGGTCGTCTACCTACCGCTTTAAAGCATGCCTGCACAATCTCTCGTGTCAAAAGAAAAGAAAAACACTGCTGATGAAGCTGTTGCATGAAACATGAACTAGAGAGGAAACTGTTGCTTTCATACCAGGCCCATCTACTAACTCAGCCGGCCCAATCAATGCAATATGATCACAAGGATCATAAGCCCAACATAGCTCATAACCGTTGTTGGGCCAACCGACACTTTTTACTTGTGTACTGCAACAGTTTTCGCAAGTGGGATTAAATCATTCCTGCTAAAGAAGATGGGGTTAAATCGAGAAATCAAGGCACGCAATTTGAAATGTTTAGAGCTGTTATGATCTGAAACCCAATGGTTGATATGTTCCCAGATGACCCACAAAAAAAAGGTATGTTCCTAGATGAGAACAGTTGCAGCGATCGATGGAGAAGGAAATCATTCATGACCAACTACATGCACAAAAGAAGAATTTTCATCACTCTGAATAATGAACGAACATGGTCAGCTATTATCAGCTTCTATTTCGGCATCTCAGAGTTCAGCAATTTATTATAGTATAACATACAAACATACAAATCTCACTCATAAAACAAAAGTGGACAAACTGGGGCAATAGCCTGTAGTTAACTGAAACTCGTCCACATGAATGAGCCATATCATTGTGGGACTGTATCAAATGTTATGCTGGATGTTACCACCCCATGAAACTTCAGTTCATAAATGTTTCAAACAAACCAAGTCAAAATCACACAATTAGTCACATGAATGCAAGCACTGGACACAAAAGGGAATTCATTCAGGATGCAAATGCGACATGGCAGCACATATCTTATATTTACTAATTGGAAGCACCATACGAGACACCACATTGATCCTCAGAATTAAGAAATTTTGACCATCGGATTAATATATGATTCACCTATAGTCGTAGGATGAAACAGGATACCAACTCTCCTATCCGACTTACAGGAGTCCTCTTCCCCATGGTCTTTCTTTGTTTCCCTCAAAAGTCCTCCTCCCCATGTCTCTTTCCGTTTTCCCTCAAATAAAAAAATAATTTGAGGGTCATCCATAAAGAAAACATACGTGAGTCCTTGTCCCAATGGTCTCTATTTGTTTCGCTAAAAAAATTGTGCGTCTTCACTAAAGAAAACATACGCGAGTCCTCCTCCCCATGGTCACTATTTGTTTCCCTCAAAATAAAATAGTTGAGCGTTATCCCTTGAAGAAAAAGCATGAGCATCATCTAACTTTTCTCTCTTTTGTTTACTACATAAGCGTGACACATGTGTGAGCGGTGAATTATATTTTTAGAGTATGTGTCCGTATCTTGTCTGGAAGCATGCACCTACGGATACTAACGTCCACATATGTACCAATCAGTTATTCTATAGAACGCATTGTGATGAGAAAAGGGAAAAAGTGTGAAATACTTCTCATAATAATTATATCAAGTACTTCACTTTAATATTCGAATTTTTTTTAAGAAAAAATGTCCGCAACTTCTAAAGAGTGTTGTTCATAGTGGAAGCTCCATTTTCACATAAAATACATGGAACATCCGTTTTGATATTCATATAAAATTTTATTGAAAATACATGATTAAGAAAAACAACAACCATACAGATAATCCATCCTGCATGCTTCGATTTGAAAAAATAAAATATGACATTGTGATTTTTCTGTTCAATGTATAGAATATTACTTTGTCCTTTTATAAAATATTTTTCGACATAGCGCACTTCTGCATGGATGTCATAAAGACTAACTGAAGATGAAATTTAGACTTTCATTCATTCTTTTTCTAGAACTTCTACAAATTAATGAGATATTTATAAATGAATTGAACAAACATGATTTTTTTTCTTCATCCACACCAATGCATGTTGACCACATATGCACAACGTCAACAAAGTTGCACCCTCATATTAACTACTACCTCGGTTCCTACATATAAGACGTCTTATATATAGAAATAGAGGGTGTACCATCTATCAACCTGAGGTCAAGTGCGCCATGGCACAATAGGTATATAGAAGGAGTATAACTCATTTAACGTCCAAATCTAACCATCAAAAACAGTAACATGAATTTCACTAATAATATTTAAAATGTGTGTGTTCTAATTTTTCCCTGACATTTCTAATGTGCACAATTTTAGGCATACGATCTATATCCAAAGTGCTAGCTTGTGCAGGTGCACGGGTTGCTAACTAGTTTCACAAATTCAAATACAAATGCTAAACTCATGACTTGTGTAGAGCCGGTGACAAAAGTCACAAGGAAGTATGAATGGGTGTGCCCACCATTGCAAAAATATCATGCCAATAAAACAGAGATGAACAGATTGGGCAGAGCCAGTGTTATAGTTCTTCAGTAGACAATCAACACAACGAAATTCATTCAGCATCAAGCGCAAGTAGAGAGGAAGAATGTTCAACCAGATCCAAGCAGCAGAGTGTGTCCATTAGTCGTCACTATGAAGAATGGACGAACAACAGGTCAGCTATCATCAGCTCATATTATGCTATCTCAGTTTTCAGCAGTTTTTTCTATAAGATAGATAGTACTCCCTTCCCCTTCGTCCCAAAATAAGTGTCGCTAATTTAGTTGTACTAAATCAAAGTTAGTACAAAGTTGTATTAAATCAGCAGCACTTATTTTGGGATGGAGCGAGTACAAAGCATGGGACGAATTATTAACACCTACGAGTTATCAATCAAGGACACTAGCCTGTATGCGTGACAGCCAACTCGCAGAATCTCAAATAGGTTTAATATGCTAATAAGGGTGGGAGCGTCTGCCTTATTATGGTAGCTATGACTATGTAAAACTGATTTTGTTTCAACAACACAGGTTATTTTCCGTTGTACACAGTGGCGTAGGCAGGGTAGGCCTACGCCCCGGGCCAGCCCTTGTATCTACAATACCTACAAAGGCTACAGTGCCAAAAAATACCTACAATATACACAGGATCGTAGAGCCACGCCCCAGGCCATGGCCACAGTTGCCTGGGCCTGGCTACGCCACTGGTTGTACACAATAACTTTATACATGGTCTACGCTACACCTTATGAAGTACCAACTGTTATTCAAGGCGATGTGTAAGAGGTTTGAGAGGTGGCCAAGGAGGTTTTTACCTAACATTGGTGGCATCATATTCTCCTGATCCGACCAGCACCTCCCTTGACATAGGCATAATGTTGGTCACTCAGGACTTTACCGTTGCTGATATTCCGGTTTTTCTTTTCTTTTCTCAGACCCTTCATGTTTTAGATGTGTGCATCCTAGATATACAAAGGCCGAGTGTTGCTCATCAAGATTGTATCCTCTTGATGTTACCTTTTGAGTTAATAAAAGCGATCTTTTCAAAAACAAAATGAGACGGAGTATTAACACCTTTCACGTTTATCATTTGTAGCATATTTATCAACTATTATCAGCTCCTATTTTGGTAACTGTCATGTCAATAAAACAAAGATGACCAGGTTGGGTAATAACATGTAACTCACTAAAACTTAACCACACAAATGAACTATTCCCTCTGTCCCATAATATAAGAGCGTTTTTTACACTAATGTAGTGTCAAAAACGCTCTTATATTATAGGACGGAGGGAGTATATCATTGGGAGACAGTGTCTTACTTTTTCAGTATGCAATCTTTCTTTTTCAGAAGACAATGCACACAAGAAATCCATCCAGGACAAATTTCAAGCAGAGAAAAAGAACTATAAAACAAAGCAAAACAGCAGTGTGTCCTAGTTCTGAACAATGAACCAACATGGTCAGCAATTAAACTCCTATTTTGGTTCGGCAGTTTATTGTATATATAGTACAAATCATGGGACGAATTAACGCCTAAAAGTTATAGATCATGGAATGTTTTAATCTATATCTCCATGTTGTCCCTAAATCCTTGCGAGGACAACACCTTTTGACTTAATGGAAGGTTATCGACAGCAAAATTTTAATATACAACTCAGTAGCCCCTAAATCCTACTCCCCCAAAAAATGCTATTACAAAGAAAACAGGCAAAAATGTTTAAATTCTTAAATGATTGTTTGGAAACAAATACCACATTCCACTTTTCAATTTTTCTGTTGGGTTTTTTTGCTATTTCTTATATATAGAGAGATTTTTTTATACATATGTGATGCATATTTTACAGATACATGATAATTGTTTTCCAAATATGCAATGAATGTTTTTCAAATAGACAATGAAAATTTATATGCATGCGTGTGAGCTTTTTTCCATAATATATATTTTTTCTCATTTCAAAATGATGATGAACAATATTTTATGTTTCAACATGTGAAGTAAATTTTTTCTAATTTTTGACACAAAATGCTCTTACTCAAAATACAGGAAAACCTATTACCCGCGTAGGGCGGAAAATACACATCAAGCACACACTGCTACATGGGCCAGCCCGTTTCTCTCTCTTATCTGTGCACTTTAATCGGCATTGGCAAAATTCTGGAAACCTTCCTTTAATCGGTTATTTTTCTGTGCTTTTTTCTTTCAGTTTTCTTTCGGTTTGTTCATATTTTTGTCATCTTTATGTTTCCCATTTTCATTTTTGGTTTTGTTTTATAATTTTTATCATTTTCCATCTTTGTATTTTCAATTTTTTGATATAAGTGTTAAAACCTAGAAACTTTTTTCAATCGGGGAATTTTCTTAAAATCTGCTTTCCCCAAATACATGAATTCAAAAGAATTAACATTTTTCAAATTACTGAACAACTATTGGAAAATTCAGGAAAATTTTCTAATTAATGAAATATTTCTCCATATTTGGAACATTTTTTGAGATATGGGAACATCTTAAAAATTTATGAACTTGTTTTCAAGTTTTGTACATTCTTTGAAATTCAGAGACATTTTTAATATCATGACAATTATTTAAAATACACAAATATTAATAAATTCGTGATTTTTTAATTTTATATGATTTTTATATTTCTCGGCATTTTTAAAATTAAGGAATATCAAGATTAAAGATATTTTATAAATTGAGAACATTTTCGGAAATCTGAGAACATTGTTTACCTTGTCAACATTTTTATTTCGGATTATTTTTTTCAAATTTTGATTTTTTAAATTTTTTATAATTTATAATGTTTAATGAAATAAAAGAGTTCTGGAATTGTCAGCGAGGGCTTCAATGATGACAGGAGACATTGTTGATTTAAATGATCGCTAAATTCATATGTACGAGTTTTACTTAAGTTATTGTTGTTGGTGGTGGCGTTGTTAATATTATTATCTGCTCTCAGGGTGGAGTAAGTGTTGGTTTAATGAAATCGATGGACGAAGTCGATGACAGGCTGAAGCAGTACAAGATAGTCGAAATTCTACGTGTGGTGAATTTACTATAAAAGAAAATTCAATATTTATTACAAACTTTCATATTTATTCATAACTCTTATAAAATAAAAATAGTAATACTTTTTGAAATTTAATTATTATAATTAATCAGATCAGTGTGTTGCCAAAATATTTGTAGTAAAGTTTTTATCATACTGTCGTAATATCAATCATTGAAAATGCACGTGCACTGCACTAACTTTAAGTCACATTTGTAATGAAAGCTATATTATTTTCTATCTGATTTACATTGTGCCTTAAATATAAATTTGAATTAAATCTCTATAATGTGAAATACTAAAACATAAAATTGCATGCCTTCGTAAATTAATTTATCATACTTACATGCTCATATTATATATACATATATGTGTGTGCATCCGTAAAAGATATGGTGTAATAAATATCTTCACAATGGATTCTAGTTTATGATTAGGTATACGCAAATAGGAATGTCTAGAATATATAAAATATTTATGTGGGGCTTGTTACTGAACAATTAGCATTATGCTTCTTTATCTTTTCTTTTCATGTTAAATGTGTCTCACATATTATACATGATCCAATAATTTGTTCTACATGGCTCAATATTTGATAATGGAATGCAATTGACCTTGCTAAGATAGCTTTGTGTTGAAATATAGGGTGTTCATCAGAGATAGAAAATCAATCTAGCTAAACGAGCGGCCTTGATTTTGCGGGATTTTCCATTCTTGGAGACGGCGTCTCAAGGTGGAGGCAAAGCTGCGAGGAATATAATTCTTGGTCAATTCTTCATAGACGGTACCAAAATGCAGTTACATCATTCAGAACATCAGGTAAAATGAAACCAGGGGGCTCAGAGTTGGTCTTCTACACCTTAAAAGCATGCCTGCGCAAGACATAAACAACAGAAAGCTGCTGCTTTCATTCTAGGCCCACATAGTAACTCGGCCAAGACAAAAACAATGCAATATGACAAGGATCCGAAGCCTAATCAAGGCGAGACTTTTTAGTTCTCCCAGATGATATTAAATTATTCTTGCTGAAGAAGATGAGATTAAATCCAGAAATACATGATCAAAATTTTTAGAGCTGTTACGATCAAAAATCCGATGGTTGATACTTGATCGGTTACCAGATGAGATCAAATGAAGCAAGTTGAGAACTGGTTGCATTGAGGTGGGTAGGTTTTGGCCAAAACGTAAGTTCAACACTGAAAATTCCTAATAACATCCCTTCTTTATCATAAAAATGTATATTTCACAAATTGAGGGAGAAGTGCTAAAGACAAGACTTGTGTTGGATTAGCGATGAAAAGTCATAAGTTTTTTTTGCGGGGAAAGTCATAAGTAAGTATTGACTGGACGAGCCAATAAAACAAAGATGACTAAATTGGAAAATAGCCTACACTAAGCTGAAACTTGTTATCGTTAGTCAGAATCAGAATTTTAAAATTAACAATCAAAAGAAATTTGAGTTTCAAACTGTATCCAGCAAACAGGTGGAAATCTCATAATCTTTATAAGTTATAGCATGGCTGGACAGAAGGAACTCATTCAGGACCATTGCGCCCATAGAAGAGAATTTTCAACCACAGCAAAACAGCAGAGCGTGCCCCCCTCGGTCATCACTCTAAAGAATGAACAAATATTGTCAGCTATTATCAGCTTCTATTTCGGTATATTAGAATTCAGCAATTTATTCTATAAAGACATACATAGTACAAAGAATGTCCATCAGTTTGAAGCCATAGCAGAACAGCAGAGAGTGTCCATCAGTTGTCACTTTGAAGAATGGATGAATTGTTAGCTATTATCAACTTATATTTCGGTATCTCAGAGTCCAGCAATTTATTCTATAACATACATAGTACAAAGAATGTCCGTCAGTTTGAAGCCATAGTAAAACAGCGGAGAGTGTACATCAGTCGTCAGTTTCAAGAATGAATGAACAGGGTCAGATATTATCAGCTTCTTTTTTGGTATGTCAGAGTTTCAGGAGTTTATTCTATAACATATATAGTAAACAGAATGAGGCTGATTATTAAGTATTAATACCTTACATGCTTATCAAGCAGAGAAAGAAGAATTTCTAACCACAGCAAAACAGCAGTGTGTCCATCAGTCATCAACAAAATATCAAGTTTTTTTTGGCAGGGAAAAAGAAGTTCACAACTGAAAGTTCGTAAAAGGCCCTTCTTTAACATGGTGGTAGCATGGCAACTCATGTTCCACTGGATGACTCTGTTAAGTCAGTGCAAAAAGTCATGAGTAAGTATTCACCGGATAAGCCCTCCTTTGTGGCAATGTCATGCAGTAAAACAAAGATGACCAGATTGGTCAATAGCCTATAACTAACTAAAACTCATCCACACAAATGAACCAGTGTCAGAGAAGAACAAAAGTGAACTAGAGCAAAACAGCAGAGCACTTTGGGGAAAATAGCTTGCAATTAGGTAAAACCCATCCACATGAATGAACCATATCATCGCGAGCCAGTATCAGACTTCTTTAAGTTGACAATTGATTCTGCCATCACGGCCACTACAAAAGAACCATGAGTTTCATGCTGTATCCAACAAACAGGTGAAAATGTCGTAACCAGGCGAATGCAAGAGATATTTATCAGTTGTAGCATGGCTGGATAAAATGGAATTCATTCAGGAATCAGGATAAACTGCAAGCAGAGAAAGAAGTATTTTCATCCACATCGAAAACAGCAGTGTGTCCATCAGTGAACAATCTTAAGAATGAACGAACAGGGTCAGCTATTATCAGCTTCTATTTTGGTATCTCAGAGTTTAGCAATTTATTGTATAACATACATAGTACAAAGAATGAGACGAATTATTAACACCTACAAGTCATCGATCACGGGACATTCTAGTGGGTCTTGCTCCTGGTGGTGGTGGAAGGGGTGCGGTGGAAGTGCAGCATCCCGGTGTCGGGGCTCCGGCGGGGCGACGGGCAGTGGACGCTGCTGCTGCGGCCGAGCCAGTAGAACCTCCTGAGTAGGGAGTCGAGGAGTGGTGGGCATAGAATGGCTGACAAAACTATTGATGTTGTATGTTTGATGTTGTATTGTTGAACTATTTGTTGTATTGAAAAATAAACTATTTGTTCGAGTGGTAATAAATTGGACTATTTATTGTTGATTTATGTTTTAAGTGTTTGATCTTCTTGTTTCTATTTTGAGTGTGATATGTTGTTTGTGCTGGGCGCGAGTGCTGTATATTTACCGCGCCTGCTGGCAGGGCCGGTCCTGAAATTTCGGGGGCCCGGGGCGAAACTAAAATTCGGGGCCTGAAATGTAACCAATAAACACTAAAATGTGTCCAAGTGCAGTATCCATACCAAATGATTTATACATATTACATTAAAACATCTTCTAACATTCCTCGATGTAAATTCACTTACGATCAATGTCAGCCTCTTCCAATAATTTCTTCTCTATGCATAACGTTGCCAAATCATTCAACCTCTCTCGAGTCATTATTGAACCAAATACTTCTTCAATAATTCAACTTTGAAAAGCTTCTTCCAGGTGGTGCAATATCATATGCACAGTAAATAAGATATGATAAGCAACGGAGACATTAGGATAATAATCGAACAGTATCAAATGCTCGAAAATCTACATATCACCATCTGGCAAAGTGAATTTTATAACCTTTAATTGCAAAGTAAAATCATATACCTCAATGTCAGATGAACCATTGCGAGACAAAGTTTTTGCAATTTTTGTTCAACACTTTTCATGTTCATTATCATTGAATGACTTCAGGGTGCCCGCTCTCAATAAAAATCTGAATATATCTTCAAACACCATGAGTATCGGCAATTCATCATCTTGGCTCATCGACACATTAGTATACCCTTGATTTTTTTTTGCCAATAGACCCTCTCTGTGATTCTACCAAGAAGACCTCAGGTTATTTTCTTTTTCTTTTATCCCTACCGAATGAGTAATCTTCGACCACATGATAACACAATGCTGAAAATAAAGAAAAATGTATCAATGGCTGCCCAGTGTTAGTCGAAGGTAAATTACTCAATTAGCAAATAGCAACATATATAGGATTAGGGAATAGGAAATAGGGAATGATTATTGATATACCTAATATCGTGAATTAGTCGAGATCGCGTAGGCGATGAAAGTCGGCGATGACGTGATGTACATGTACACCCAGTGTGTGAAGGCTGGAGAGCAGAGACCAGAGGCGCTCGGCGATGTTGTGCGTGCTGCACTGCTGTGCCTCCGCTGCTGCCTGGGAGATGGGAATCGGGAGTACTGGATCTGGGGAAAAGAGAGTACGTAATTAGGGATCTCACAATCGTTCTTTTGAGGGATCAAAGGCAAGCTACGTTTTTTTAGGTAATTCATCAAAGGAAAACTACGTGAGTACCCCATCCCTGGCGCTAACTGCGTGCGTACTCTGGACCTTTTCTTTCTGAGAAAAGCGTACGCTGGGTTACTTTTGTTTTCCGGAGAAGGCGGAAGGCCTTATGGGCCAATTACCTATATACAACATGCAAACCCTGGGAGGGGGCCCCTGGAATTTTGGGGCCCGGGGCGGCCGCCCCCCCTGCCATCCCCACCTGATGTGCTCAATTACACCGTTTTCTATCTGTATTTTTTTTCATTTTTATTGGAAAGTTCTATTTGATTTTTATTTCTTTTTTTCCTTTTGCTAATTGAAACGAATGTTTTGAAGTTGATTTTTCTAAATCAATAAAAAACCCCAAAATTGATGAACTTTTTTCAAAACTAATAAAAAAATTCAAATTGATGATTTTTTTACCAGTATCAATGAATTTTTTTTCAAATTTGATAATTTTTTATAAAAAATGGATAAATAGTTTTCAAATTCGTTGAACATTTTATCAAAGTCATGAACGTCTTTCAAAATTTGTGAACTTTTTGGATTCTCGATTTTGTGTTGTTTTTTCTGCTCAATTGTTTTCCCAAATGTGATCGAGCAAGCCAGGCAAACCAGACGCTTTTGGGATCTACATGGGCCGGCCCAGTAGTGTCGGTGCATGGCCGGCGGGGCCTTACCTAAAATAAAAAAACAAATTCATGGAGTGTCGCTGCCAAGGAAATCAGGGAGCCCTATTCGGCGCGTGGGCGCCAGGGAGGTTCCCTTGCGCCTGAAGCACCGAATAGGGGCTTCCTGATTTCCTTGGCAGCAGCACTCCATGAATTTGTTTTTTATTTTAGGTAAGGGATTTCAATTTTCATGCCCTTGGTTCCTTAGTTGTGCTTGCAGATATGATGCAACAATTTCAATAATTACTGGATTGAGCACCTGTTTATGTGTGGAATTTAATAATTACTCGATTGGTTTGGTAAGCACAACCAGGAAACCATGGGCACGGAAATAGAAAATCACTTTAGGTAATGGCATCCTTGGACGGTTTCGGCCTTTGGCTCTGGGCCATTACCAATCACTTGCGAGCCGAATTATATAAGGGAGGGCCGAGAACCATTCGCGTACCCTTTCTGCCTCGGAGGCGCATGAGGGTTCATGATGGCCAGTCCTATTGGCGGATAGGACGCTGAATAACGACCCTTTTTTGTTGGATCACTAAATAGCGACCTAGCCCATAACCCCTAGCGCGCTTGGTAATCTATATGGGCCGGCCCAATTTGGGTTTCTTCCTCACCGGTTTAGGAGAACAGAGTGTGTCGTAGGAGCGTAGCTATGAAGAATGAACCAACATGATCAGCAATTATAAACTACTATTTTGGTATCGCATAACATACATAGCACAAAGAATGGGACATTTTAATCCCAGGTACCACGCTAGCAATGACCACTGGTAAAATACTTGCGAAGATAACACCTTTTGACTTGGTGGAGGGCTATCGACAGCAAAATTTTCATACGCAACTCAGCTCGAGCATTCTCTCTCACTCACTCTCTCTCTCTCTCTCTCTCTCTCTCTGTGTGTGTGTGTGTGTGTGTAATAGATGTCTGTTTACAAATAAATCCCACCTCCCTCTTTTCAATTTTTCCGTTGGTTTTCGTTCCTATTTCTTATATCTATAGAGCATTGTTTTTATAATATGTGATGCATATTTTACAGAAACATGACAATTATTTTTCAACTATGCAATTAATATTTTTTTCAATACATAATGAAAATTTCGTATGCATGAATGTGAGCGTATTTCCCCCATAATATATAGTTTTTAACTTCAAAATGATGATTAACAAATTCTTTTATTTTCACCTATATGAGATAAAAATATTTTGTTTGTATTTTTTGACACCAAATGCTCTTACTCAAAATACAGGAAAACCTATTGTCCACGTTGGGCCGTAAATGCCCATCAAACGCACACGATCCCTGAGGGCTGCCCCGCTACATGGGCGACCACATTTTGCCCTTTTATCAGTGTATGCTTTCCAATTGTTTTGGGAAGATACAGGAACCTTCCTTGAATCGGTTGCTTTTCTGCGTTTCTTTCTTTCTGTTTTCTTTCGGTTTTTTCTTTTTTTTTCCATTTATTAATTTTTTTAAATCATTTTCTTTTTTATTTTTTTCTTTTCTTTCTTTTTTCTTTTTTCCTTTTTCCATTTCCCATCTTTATATTTTAAAATTCAAATACTTTTAAAAAAATAGAAACTTTTTTAAATAAGAAAATTTTTCAAAGCGCCAATTTGTTTTCCGAAGTCATGAATTTATAGAAATAATGTAACAATTGTCAAATTCATGAAATGTTTTTCAATCCAGGAGCTCTTTCTAGTTAATTAATTATTTATTGGCATTTGGAACATTTTCTCAAATATAGGAAATTTAAAGAAATTATGAATGTCATTTGAAATTTCGTACAATTTTATAAATTCAAAAATATTTTTCACATCATTATCATTTTTATAATACATGAATATTTTCAAATCATGAACAGCTGTTAAACCGTATACCAATTTTGAAATTCATACCCCATTTTAAAATTCATGAACATTTTAAAATCTAAGGTATATCAAAATTTAAAGTAAGTAAATTGGAACATTTCAAGAAATCTGAGAACATTCTTTATTTCTTAAACATTTTTGTAAATATTGAACATTTATCTAATTTGTTAATATTTTATAAAATTTGTGATTTATTATTTATTCATGAAGTGTTTTTAATTACAAAATTTGTTTGGAATTCAGAAATTTTGCTGAAATTCAGACTATTTTCCGAAATACAGGAGTACTTGATTCGGGTATTGGAAGAGGCGCCACCGCTGGAGTGAATCACTGAGCGACATGGGCCAGTTTTTCTTATATTGTTGCAGGTGGTGGTAACGTTGCTGATGTTATTCTCTGCTCCTATAACAGTGGCAAGACTAAAAACATCGGATGAAGATGACGATAGGCTCGAGCAGGTGGAGACAACCGGAATTCTACGGGCGTTGAATGTCGTGCAAAAATAAATTCAATATTTATTGCAAACTTTCATATTTAGTAATAACTCTTTAAAAATAACAATCGTAGTACCTTTTAAAATTTATTTATTATAGTTAATCAGATCATAGTGTTGCTAAAATATTTGAAGTAATGTTATTTATGATAATATTGTAATGTTAATTTTTCAAAATGAACGTGCACGTGCACTAACTTTAAATCACATTTGTAATCAAAGTTATATTACTTTATATTTGATTTACATTGTGCCTTAAAAATATATTTGAATCAAACTTATATGATGTGTGAACAATAATATTAAAACATAACATTGCATGCCTTCGTAGATTAATTTATGATACTTACATACTCATATTTTATATACATATATGTGTGTGTGCATCCGTAAAAGATATGGTCTCATAAATATCTTTAGAATAGATACTAGTTTATGATTAGGTGTATGCACATAGAAAACTCTAGAATATGTAAAATATTTATTTGGGGCTTGTTACCAAACAATTAGCATCATGCTTAGAGCCTGTTCGGCAGCCCTCTGCTCCTTACTTCGCAACTCCCTGCTCCATGTAGGCGTGGAGTGCGCGGAGCGTCACTTCACCCGCTCCGAGAAAATGGCCTGCTGGCCACTCCGCTCCGCTTTGATGAAAGCGTCAAGCTAGCGCGTTCGGTGCCACACTGGCCGCTCCAGGAGCGGTGTTGCGGAGCTGAGGGCTGCCGAACAGGCTCTTATTCACCTTTTTTTTTCAAGTTCAATGGATCTCACATATTATAAAGACTAACAATTTTTTCTACATGTACTTGCTGAATATTTCATAATGGAATACAATTGACCTTGCTAAGATAGCTTTGTGTAGAACATGTAGGGTGTTGATCAGAGATAGAAAATCAATCTAGCTAAACAAACGGCTTTGATTTTGCCGGATTTTCCATTTTTTGAGGCAACGTCTCAAGTTGAAGGCAACATTGTGAGGAATATAATTCTTGGTCAGTTCTTCATAGTTGGTACCAAAAAGCAGTTACATCATTCAGAACATCGGGTAAAATGAAACTAGGGGGCTCAGAGTTGGTCTTCTATCGTTTAAAAGCATGCCTGGGCAAGGCTCTCACGTCAACATGAACAACAGAGGAAAGTTGTTGCTTTCATTATAGGCCCATCTAGTAACTCAGCCGAGAGCAAAACAATGTTATTTGACAAGGATCCTAAGCCCAATCAATGGAGACTCTTTAGTTCTCCCAGATGAGATTAAATCATTCCTGCTGAAGAAAATGGGATTAAATCAAGAAATACATGATCAAAAGGTTTAGAGCTGCTACGATCTAAAGTCTGATGGTTGATACTTTATACATTCCCAAATGAGATGAAATGAAGCAAAGAACTGATAGTAAGTTCAAAACTGAAAATTCATATTAACATCCCTTGTTTATCATATGAATGTGTATTTCACAATTGAGACAGAAGTGCTAAAGTTGTGACTTGTGTTGTATTAGCAATGAAAAGTCATAAGTATTGACTGGAAGTGTCAATAAAGCAAAGATGACTAAATTGGAAAATAGCCTACAATTAGCTGAAACTTATTGTCATGAGTCAGAATCAGAGTTTTTAAGTTGACAATCAAAAGGAATTTGAGTTTCAAACTGTATCCAGCAAACAGGTGGAAATCTCATACTGTTTATAAGTTATAGCATGGCTGAACAGAAGGAACTCATTCAGGACCATTGCACGCATAGAAGAAGAATTTTCAACCACAGAAAAGCAGCAGAGTGTGCGCCGCTCGGTCATCACTCTGAAGAATGAAGTCTATTTCGGCATCTCAGAGTTCAGCAATTATTGCATATAAATATACATAGTACAAGAATGTTCATCGGTTTGATGCCATAGCAAACAGCAGAAAGTGTCCACCAGTCATCACTTTGAAAAATGAACAAACAGGGTCAGCTATTATCAGCTATTCAGCTTCTGTTTTCGTATGTCAGACTTTCAGCAGTTTATTGTATAACATATATAGTACTCCCTCCGTTCCGAATTACTTGTCGCGGGTATGGATGTATCTAGATGTATTTTAGTTCTAGATACATCCATTCCTGCGACGAGTAATTTGGAACGGAGGGAGTATGAAGAATGAGGCTGGTTATTAACACCTTACATGCTTATCAAGCAGAGAAATAAGAGTTTCTAACCACAGCAAAACAGCATTGTGTGTCCATGAGTTATCGAAAAAATATCAAAGTTCACAATTGAATGTTCATAAAAGGCCCTTCTTTAACATGATAGTAGCATGGCAACACATATTTCACTGGATGACTGTTAAATCAGTGCAAAAAGTCAGGAGTAAGTATTCACTGGATGTGCGCACCTTTGTAGCAATGTCATGCAATAAAACAAAGATGACCAGATTGGTCAATGGCCTATAAGTAACTAAAATTCATTCCACACAAATGAACCGTGTCAGAGAAGAAGAATAGTCAACCAGAGCAAAACAGCAGAGTACTTTGGGCAAAATAGCCTACAGTTAGGTAAAACCCATCCACACAAATGAATCATATCATTGCGAGCCAGTATCAGACTTCTTTAAGTTGACTGTTGATTCTGCCATCACTACCACTACAAAAGAACCTTGAGTTCCATGCTGTATCCAACAAACAGGTGAAAATGTCATAACCAGGCGAATTCATTTAGGAATCAGGATGAAATGCAGGAAAAAAAGGAAGAATTTCTATCCACATCAAAAACAGCAGCTCGTCCATCAGTGAACACTCTTAAGAATGAACGAACAGGGTCAGCTATTATCAGCTTCTATTTCAGTTTCTGGATCCAGCAGTTTATTGTATAACATACATAGTACAAAGAATGGGACGAATTATTAACACCTACAAGTTACCAATGAGGGGACATTTTGGCGTGCGTCTTCCACTCCCAGGCACCGTCGGTCGCGATGCTGTCCAATATGGCAGCCTGATTACTGTCGCCAGCAGCGAAATATCGGCAAACCACGACCAAGACAACTTCTGAATTGATGGTGAACCTGAAACATCCTTGTGACAACATGGAAGAGCAACATTTGGTTAACTTGAATGGCCTTTACACCAGGACCAGGACCAGGACCAGGACACATTGAGCCTGCAGCAGGAGAAACATTTCACTGTCCATGGCTAATGTTGTTGCTGTTGATGTCTGTGACTGCGAGCAGGAAAGAGGTTGAGACGCCTCCTGCCTTGGGTCTTGCTCCTGGTGGTGGAAGGGGTGCGGTGGAAGCGCAGCATTCCGGTGTCGGGGCTCCGGCGGGGCGACGGGCAGTGGACGCTGCTGCTGCGGCCGAGCCAGTAGAACCTCCTGAGCAGGGAGTCGCGGCGGCCGGCGCTATGTACATGCGCGTGCAGCGAGTCCGCCGGCGACACCTCGGAGTCGACGCCGCCCGCGGACGACGACACGGAGTGGCTGCCCCCGTTGACCCGGGCCGCGGCGTGGCCCTGCGCCCGGGACCTCGCCGCGGCGTCTGTCTCCCGCCACGACTGGGAGGACAGGGATCTGCTGAAGAAGCCCGCCACCGGGTTCGCCGCCCGGCGGGTGCGGTCCCACCACGGCCTGAGCGAGGCCTTGCTTGAGCTGGAGTGGAGCACGAGCGCGGAGGCGGAAGCAGGGGCGGTGGTGCTGGGCGCAGCGGCGGCGGCGGAGGTTGAGGCGGAGGCGGAGTCGTTGGCGTCCCAGGACTGGCGGGAGGGGAGCCAGGAGGCGGGGTCGTGGCCGTGCTCGCAGCAGACGATCCACTCGCAGGACTGGCGGAGGGAGCGCTTCCGCTGCAGCGGTGGCGGCGGCTCCGGCTCGGCCCTGGGCTCGGGATCTTGGTCTCCAGCTCCGACCGGCGCGGGCCGGTCCTGCTGGTCGTGGAGCTGGAAGAGGCGGAGCAGCGTCGTCCTGCCCCCGCCTTCCTCCGCCACCTCCTGCGCCGCGGCCACCACCGGTCGAGGAGGAGGAGGGGGGAGGGGGGACGGGGAGGGGGCCGGGGGCGTGGCCGGGAGCGCGGCGGCGGAGAGGCGCTCGAGGAGGCAGGCGGAGCAGAAGCCGGTGAAGGGCGGCTGCGACGGGTGCCTGGCGCACCGGGACAGGTCGGGATTCATCGCCCGCCGGCCACCGCCACCGCCGCCGCCCGGGAGCCGGAGGCGAGACCAATTCCGCGGCGGGGAAAGGGGATCGATTTGGTTTGACCGGACAAAGGCTAGGGCTTTGACCAGCCCGCCGCCCGCTCCTCTCCTAAGCTCAGTCTTCACTCTCAGTGGGTGTGGTGTGGTGTGGGGAATCCAATTGGAAGTGGACAGAGAGAAAGGGGGAGAGCCGTTGTGTCCTTGGCTCGGCTTGTCTCGCTGCCAAGTGGGCCCGCCCCTCACAGCACAACGGCTCTCTCAGCCACCCTCCCACAAACACAATCGCAAAAGCCACATGGAAGGTTGGAGAGCCAACTCGGAGCGCGATACGCAACACAGTTCAGCCGAGACTTTCCAACCACAAGCCCCGCTCGTCCGAAAGGGACCTTGTCAGGGTTCATGGCCACGACTGGCTGAGCTAGGTCGATTTGCTTGCCTCTAGCTCGATCGTCGATCGGCGGGCGAAATTGTAAGGAGCGGGGGTTGCCGATGAACGGAAGTCGTGACAAAGGATGAAGAAGACGTAGATTGTAACAAAGGTCCGATTGATTGATTGATTGATTGGTTTGCGGGCTTCAGTTTACAATCGGCCATCACCCTTTACATTATATGGCCTTTCCGTGTAAGTCACTGCCGCGTATATGTTCGTTTACGTGTTTGTGTCCGTGTACATGGACGAAGTTATTGCCTTGGCCTTGTTGACTCAGGGACGACGGTGTACTACAAAGTGGTCGGCTCGTTTACAAGGAGCCCAGCAGTAGGCCTGCGCGAGGGCCAAGAAGGTTGCTCGGTGCCACATGAGTTGTTGGGATTCTCCAAGTATAAGGGTGAAGCAGAACAGGAGCAATATGTCCCTCAGTTAGAGAATCAATGTTATCAATCCACTAGGAGTCTCCAAGCTAACAAACAAACACAAACACAAACACACACACACACACACACACACACTCGTCCCCAACATGGCAAGAGGATTGTCAATCCCCTTGTGTTCCTAGTTACATGATTAAATAGCAAGTGGTAGAGATAGTTTGTAGTAATGTAACACGGCAAAAATAGAAGTAGCCATTTTGCAAAAGAATTTAGTAACGGAGAATAGACCTAGTGGGCATAGGTTGATTAGTGGTATCTTTCTCGAAAACAGGCAAATGACATGGTGAACAAATTACAGTTGGGCAACGATAAAATTGCAATATTTATGACTATGATCATTTACGGCACAATCTTATATAGGCATTACATAATAAGTAGACTGTTAATCCAATTGCATCTACCACTAATACTCAACCGCTATCCAGCATGCATCTCAATGTGTTAAGTTTGCAAGGACCAAAGCATCAATAAGCAAGATGACATAATGTAGACACCAAGACATCAATCAATATGATGAAACCCTGTTGTTTTATCCTTAGTGGCATGTGACGCCCTCGATTCAATCGTACACTAATCATATACGCAAATGTGTACGATCAAGATCAAGGACTCACGGGAAGATATCACAACATAACTCTAGACACAAAATAAAATAATACAAGCTTTATATTAAAAGCCAGGGGCCTCGAGGGCTCGAATACATAAGCTTGAATACACAAGAGTCAGCGGAAGCAACAATATCTGAGTACAGACATAAATTAGACAAGATTGCCTTAAGAAGGCTAGCACAAAAGCAACATCGATCGAAAAGGCAAGGCCTCCTGCCTGGGAGCTGTTGGGGACCGTTGCAGAAAACAAAAATTTTCCTACGGTTTCACCAAGATCCATCTATGAGTTCATCTAGCAACGAGTGATCGGATGCATCTACATACCTTGTAGATCGCGAGCGGAAGCGTTCAAAGAACGGGGATGAGGGAGTCGTACTCGACGTGATCCAAATCACCGGAGATACTAGCGCCGAACGGACGGCACCTCCGCATTCAACACACGTACGGTCAGCGTGACGTCTCCTCCTTCTTGATACAGCAAGGGGAAAGGAGAGGTTGAGGAAGATGGCTCCAGCAGCAGCACGACGGCATGGTGGTGGTGGAGAAGCAGTACTCCGACAGGGCTTCGCCGAGCTCTACGGAGGAGGAGGAGGTGTTGGAGGGGAGAGGGAGGCGCCAGGGGCATGGGTCCGGCTGCCCTCCCTCCCCCTCTATATATAGGGTCCCCAAGGGGGGGGCGCCGGCCCTGGAGATCCAATCTCCCAAGGGGGCGCCAAGGGGGGTGGAGTGCCCCCCAAGGCAAGTGCCCCCCCCCACCCTAGGGTTCCCAACCCTAGGCGCAGGGGGAAGGCCCAAGGGGGGCGCACCAGCCCACTAGGGGCTGGTTCCCCTCCCACTTCAGCCCATGGAGCCCTCAGGGATAGGTGGCCCCACCCGGTGGACCCCCGGGACCCTTCCGGTGGTCCCGGTACAATACCGGTGACCCCGAAACTTGTCCCGATGGCCGAAATAGCACTTCCTATATATAATTCTTTACCTCCAAACCATTCCGGAACTCCTCGTGACGTCCGGGATCTCATCCGGGACTCCGAACAACTTTCGGGTTACTGCATATTCATATCCCTACAACCCTAGCGTCACCGAACCTTAAGTGTGTAGACCCTACGGGTTCGGGAGACATGTAGACATGACCGAGATGGCTCTCCGGTCAATAACCAACAGCGGGATCTGGATACCCATGTTGGCTCCCACATGCTCCTCGATGATCTCATCGGATGAACCACGATGTCGAGGATTCAAGCAACACCGTATACAATTCCCTTTGTCAATCGGTACGTTACTTGCCCGAGATTCGATCGTCGGTATCCCAATACCTCGTTCAATCTCGTTACCGGCAAGTCACTTTACTCGTACCGTAATGCATGATCTCGTGACCAGACACTTGGTCACTTTGAGCTCATTGTGATGATGCATTACCGAGTGGGCCCAAAGATACCTCTCCGTCATACGGAGTGACAAATCCCAGTCTTGATCCGTGTAAACCCAACAGACACTTTCGGAGATACCCGTAGTATACCTTTATAGTCACCCAGTTACGTTGTGACGTTTGGTACACCCAAAGCACTCCTACGGTATCCGGGAGTTACACGATCTCATGGTCTAAGGAAAAGATACTTGACATTGGAAAAACTCTAACAAACGAACTATACGATCTTGTGCTATGTTTAGGATTGGGTCTTGTCCATCACATCATTCTCCTAATGATGTGATCTCGTTATCAATGACATCCAATGTCCATAGTCAGGAAACCATGACTATCTGTTGATCAACGAGCTAGTCAACTAGAGGCTTACTAGGGACATGTTGGTGTCTATTTATTCACACATGTATTACGATTTCCGGATAACACAATTATAGCATGAATAAAAGACAATTATCATGAACAAGGAAATATAATAATAATGCTTTTATTATTGCCTCTAGGGCATATTTCCAACAGTCTCCCACTTGCACTAGAGTCAATAATCTAGTTACATTGTGATGAATCGAACACCCATGGAATTCTGGTGTTGATCATGTTTTTCTCTAGGGAGAGGTTTAGTCAACGGATCTGCTACATTCAGGTCCGTATGTACTTTACAAATATCTATGTCTCCATCTTGAACATTTTCACGAATGGAGTTGAAGCGACGCTTGATGTGCCTGGTCTTCTTGTGAAACCTAGGCTCCTTGGCAAGTTCAATAGCTCCAGTGTTGTCACAGAAGAGTTTGATTGGCCCCGACGCATTGGGTATGACTCCTAGGTCGGTGATGAACTCCTTCACCCAAATTGCTTCATGCGCTGCCTCCGAGGCTGCCATGTACTCCGCTTCACATGTAGATCCCGCCACGACGCTCTGCTTGCAACTGCACCAGCTTACTGCCCCACCATTCAAAATATACACGTATCCGGTTTGTGACTTAGAGTCATCCAGATATGTGTCGAAGCTAGCGTCGACGTAACCCTTTACGACGAGCTCTTCGTCACCTCCATAAACGAGAAACATTTCCTTAGTCCTTTTTGAAAGGAAATATGCCCTAGAGGCAATAATAAAGTTATTATTTATTTCCTTATATCATGATAAATGTTTATTATTCATGCTAGAATTGTATTAACCGGAAACATAATACATGTGTGAATACATAGACAAACAGAGTGTCACTAGTATGCCTCTACTAGACTAGCTCGTTAATCAAAGATGGTTATGTTTCCTAACCATAGACAAAGGAGTTGTTATTTGATTAACGAGGTCACATCATTAGTTGAATGATCTGATTGACATGACCCATTCCATTAGCTTAGCACCCGATCGTTTAGTATGTTGCTATTGCTTTCTTCATGACTTATACATGTTCCTATGACTATGAGATTATGCAACTCCCGTTTGCCGGAGGAACACTTTGGGTGCTACCAAACGTCACAACGTAACTGGGTGATTATAAAGGAGCATTACAGGTGTCTCCAAAGGTAGATGTTGGGTTGGCGTATTTCGAGATTAGGATTTGTCACTCCGATTGTCGGAGAGGTATCTCTGGGCCCTCTCGGTAATACACATCACATAAGCCTTGCAAGCATTACAACAAATATGTTAGTTGCGAGATGATGTATTACGGAACGAGTAAAGAGACTTGCCGGTAACGAGATTGAACTAGGTATTGGATACCGACGATCGAATCTCGGGCAAGTAACATACCGATGACAAAGGGAACAACGTATGTTGTTATGCGATCTGACCGATAAAGATCTTCGTAGAATATGTAGGAGCCAATATGGGCATCCAGGTCCCGCTATTGGTTATTGACCGGAGACGTGTCTCGGTCATGTCTACATTGTTCTCGAACCCGTAGGGTCCGCATGCTTAAGGTTACGATGACAGTTATATTATGAGTTTATGCATTTTGATGTACCGAAGGTTGTTCGGAGTCCCGGATGTGATCACGGACATGACGAGGAGTCTCGAAATGGTCGAGACGTAAATATTGATATATTGTAAGCCTATGTTTGGACATCGGAAGTGTTCCGGGTGAAATCGGGATTTTACCGGATTACCGGGAGGTTACCGGAACCCCCCGGGAGCCATATGGGCCTTCATGGGCCTTAGTGGAAAGGTGAAAGGGCTGCCCATAAGGGCTGCGCGCCTCCCCCCTTCCCCTAGTCCTATTAGGACTAGGAGAGGTGGCCGGCCACCCCTCTCTCTTCCCCCCCTTGGGAATCCTAGTTGGAATAGGATTGGGGGGGAGTCCTACTCCCGGAAGGAGTAGGACTCCTCCTGCGCCCTCCTCCCTGGCCGGCGCCCCCCTCCCCCTTGGCTCCTTTATATACTGAGGCAGAGGCACCCCAGAAAGACACAAGTTGATCCACGTGATCTATTCCTTAGCCGTGTGCGGTGCCCCCTGCCACCATATTCCTCGATAATACTGTAGCGGAGTTTAGGCGAAGCCCTGCTGTTGTAGTACATCAAGATCGTCACCACGCCGTCGTGCTGACGGAACTCTTCCCCGACACTTTGCTGGATCGGAGTCCGGGGATCGTCATCGAGCTGAACGTGTGCTCGAACTCGGAGGTGCCGTAGTTTCGGTGCTTGATCGGTTGGATCGTGAAGACGTACGACTACTTCCTCTACGTCATGTCAGCGCTTCCGCAGTCGGTCTGCGTTGGGTACGTAGACAACACTCTCCCCCTCGTTGCTATGCATCACATGATCTTGCGTGTGCGTAGGAATTTTTTTGAAATTACTACGAAACCCAACAGTGGTATCAGAGCCTAGGTTATTTATGTTGATGTTATATGCACGAGTAGAACACAAGTGAGTTGTGGACGATATAAGTCATACTGCCTACCAGCATGTCATACTTTGGTTCGGCGACATTGTTGGACGAGACGACCCGGACCAACCTTACGCGTACGCTTATGCGAGACCGGTTCCCTCGACGTGCTTTGCACATAGATGGCTTGCGGGCGACTGTCTCTCCAACTTTAGTTGAACCAAGTATGGCTACGCCCGGTCCTTGTGAAGGTTAAAACGGAGTCTATTTGACAAACTATCGTTGTGGTTTTGATGCGTAGGTGAGATTGGTTCTTACTTAAGCCCGTAGCAGCCACGTAAAACATGCAACAACAAAGTAGAGGACGTCTAACTTGTTTTTGCAGGGCATGTTGTGATGTGATATGGTCAAGGCATGATGCTGAATTTTATTGTATGAGATGATCATGTTTTGTAACCGAGTTATCGGCAACTGGCAGGAGCCATATGGTTGTCGCTTTATTGTATGCAATGCAATCGCGATGTAATGCTTTACTTTATTACTAAACGGTAGTGATAGTCGTGGAAGCATAAGATTGGCGAGACGACAACGATGCTACGATGGAGATCAAGGTGTCGCGCCGGTGACGATGGTGATCATGACGGTGCTTCGGAGATGGAGATCACAAGCACAAGATGATGATGGCCATATCATATCACTTATATTGATTGCATGTGATGTTTATCTTTTTATGCATCTTATCTTGCTTTGATTGACGGTAGCATTATAAGATGATCTCTCACTAAATTATCAAGAAGTGTTCTCCCTGAGTATGCACCGTTGCCAAAGTTCGTCGTGCCCAGACACCACGTGATGATCGGGTGTGATAAGCTCTACGTCCATCTACAACGGGTGCAAGCCAGTTTTGCACAAGCATAATACTTAGGTTAAAACTTGACGAGCCTAGCATATGCAGATATGGCCTCGAAACACGGAGACCGAAAGGTCGAGCGTGAATCATATAGTAGATATGATCAACATAAACGATGTTCACCATTGAAAACTACTCCATCTCACGTGATGATCGGTTATGGTTTAGTTGATTGGGATCACATAATCACTTAGAAGATTAGAGGGATGTCTATCTAAGTGGGAGTTCTTTAGTAATATGATTAATTGAACTTAAATTTATCATGAACTTAGTCCCTGATAGTATCTTGCTTGTTTATGTTGATTGTAGATAGATGGCTCGTGCTGTTGTTCCGTTGAATTTTAATGCGTTCCTTGAGAAAGCAAAGTTGAAAGATGATGGTAGCAATTACACGGACTGGGTCCGTAACTTGAGGATTATCCTCATTGCTGCACAGAAGAATTACGTCCTGGAAGCACCGCTGGGTGCCAGGCCTGCTGCTGGAGCAACACCAGATGTTATGAACGTCTGGCACAGCAAAGCTGATGACTACTCGATAGTTCAGTGTGCCATGCTTTATGGCTTAGAATCGGGACTTCAACGACGGTTTGAATGTCATGGAGCATATGAGATGTTCCAGGAGTTGAAGTTAATATTTCAAGCAAATGCCCGGATTGAGAGATATGAAGTCTCCAATAAGTTCTATAGCTGCAAGATGGAGGAGAACAGTTCTGTCAGTGAGCATATACTCAAAATGTCTGGGTATAATAATCACTTGATTCAATTGGGAGTTAATCTTCCAGATGATTGCGTCATTGACAGAATTCTCCAATCACTGCCACCGAGCTACAAGAGCTTCGTGATGAACTATAATATGCAAGGGATGAACAAGACTATTCCCGAGCTCTTCGCAATGCTGAAAGCTGCGGAGGTAGAAATCAAGAAGGAGCATCAAGTGTTGATGGTTAACAAGACCACTAGTTTCAAGAAAAAGGGCAAAGGGAAGAAGAAGGGGAACTTCAAAAAGAACGGCAAGCAAGTTGCTACTCAAGAGAAGAAACCCAAGTCTGGACCTAAGCCTGAAACTGAGTGCTTCTACTGCAAGCAGACTGGTCACTGGAAGCGGAACTGCCCCAAGTATTTGGCGGATAAGAAGGATGGCAAGGTGAACAAAGGTATATGTGATATACATGTTATTGATGTGTACCTTACTAATGCTCGCAGTAGCACCTGGGTATTTGATACTGGTTCTGTTGCTAATATTTGCAACTCGAAACAGGGACTACGGAATAAGCGGGCACTGGCAAAGGACGAGGTGATGATGCGCGTGGGAAACGGTTCCAAAGTCGATGTGATCACGGTCGGGACGCTACCTCTACATCTACCTTCGGGATTAATATTAGACCTAAATAATTGTTATTTGGTACCAGCGTTGAGCATGAACATTATATCTGGATCTTGTTTAATGCGAGACGGTTATTCATTTAAATCAGAGAATAATGGTTGTTCTATTTATATGAGTAATATCTTTTATGGTCATGCACCCTTGAAGAGTGGTCTATTCTTATTGAATCTCGATAGTAGTAATACACATATTCATAATGTTGAAGCCAAAAGATGCAGAGTTGATAATGAAAGTGCAACTTATTTGTGGCACTGTCGTTTAGGTCATATCGGTATAAAGCACATGAAGAAACTCCATACTGATGGACTTTTGGAACCACTTGATTATGAATCACTTGGTACTTGCGAACCATGCCTCATGGGCAAGATGACTAAAACACCGTTCTCCGGTACTATGGAGAGAGCAACAGATTTGTTGGAAATCATACATACCGATGTATGTGGTCCAATGAATATTGAGGCTCGTGGCGGATATCGTTATTTTCTCACCTTCACAGATGATTTAAGCAGATATGGGTATATCTACTTAATGAAACATAAATCTGAAACATTTGAAAAGTTCAAAGAATTTCAGAGTGAAGTTGAAAATCATCGTAACAAGAAAATAAAGTTTCTACGATCTGATCGTGGAGGAGAATATTTGAGTTACGAATTTGGTGTACATTTGAAAAATTGTGGAATAGTTTCGCAACTCACGCCACCCGGAACACCACAGCGTAATGGTGTGTCCGAACGTCGTAATCGTACTTTACTAGATATGGTGCGATCTATGATGTCTCTTACTGATTTACCGCTATCATTTTGGGGTTATGCTTTAGAGACGGCCGCATTCACGTTAAATAGGGCACCATCAAAATCCGTTGAGACGACGCCTTATGAACTGTGGTTTGGCAAGAAACCAAAGTTGTCGTTTCTTAAAGTTTGGGGCTGCGATGCTTATGTGAAAAAGCTTCAACCTGATAAGCTCGAACCCAAATCGGAGAAATGTATCTTCATAGGATACCCAAAGGAAACTGTTGGGTACACCTTCTATCACAGATCCGAAGGCAAGACATTCATTGCCAAGAATGGATCCTTTCTAGAGAAGGAGTTTATCTCGAAAGAAGTGAGTGGGAGGAAAGTAGAACTTGATGAGGTAACTGTACCTGCTCCCTTACTGGAAAGTAGTACATCACAGAAAACTGTTTCAGTGACACCTACACCAGTTAGTGAGGAAGCCAATGATAATGATCATGAAACTTCAGATCAAGATACTACTGAACCTCGTAGATCAACCAGAGTAAGATCTGCACCAGAGTGGTACGGTAATCCTGTTCTGCAAGTCATGCTACTAGATCATGATGAACCTACGAACTATGAAGAAGCGATTGTGAGCCCAGATTCCGCAAAGTGGCTTGAAGCCATGAAATCTGAGATGGGATCCATGTATGAGAACAAAGTATGGACTTTGGTTGACTTGCCCGATGGTCGGCAAGCAATTGAAAATAAATGGATCTTTAAGAAGAAGACTGACGCTGATGGTAATGTTACTGTCTACAAAGCTCGACTTGTCGCAAAAGGTTTTCGGCAAGTTCAAGGGATTGACTACGATGAGACCTTCTCACCCGTAGCGATGCTTAAGTCCGTCCGAATCATGTTAGCGATTGCCGCATTTTATGATTATGAAATTTGGCAGATGGATGTCAAAACTGCATTCCTGAATGGATTCCTGGAAGAAGAGTTGTATATGATGCAACCAGAAGGTTTTGTCGATCCAAAGGGAGCTAACAAAGTGTGCAAGCTCCAGCGATCCATTTATGGACTGGTGCAAGCCTCTCGGAGTTGGAATAAATGTTTTGATAGTGTGATCAAAGCATTTGGTTTTATACAGACTTTCGGAGAAGCCTGTATTTACAAGAAAGTGAGTGGGAGCTCTGTAGCATTTCTGATATTATATGTGGATGACATATTGCTGATTGGAAATGATATAAAATTTCTGGATAGCATAAAGGGATACTTGAATAAAAGTTTTTCAATGAAAGACCTCGGTGAAGCTGCTTACATATTAGGCATTAAGATCTATAGAGATAGATCAAGACGCTTAATTGGACTTTGACAAAGCACATACCTTGACAAAATTTTGAAGAAGTTCAAAATGGATCAAGCAAAGAAAGGGTTCTTGCCTGTGTTACAAGGTGTGAAGTTGAGTAAGACTCGATGCCCGACCACTGCAGAAGGTAGAGAGAATATGAAAGATGTTCCCTATGCATCAGCCATAGGATCTATCATGTATGCAATGCTGTGTACCAGACCTGATGTGTGCCTTGCTATAATTTTAGCAGGGAGGTACCAAAGTAATCCAGGAGTGGATCACTGGACAGCGGTCAAGAACATCCTGAAATACCTGAAAAGGACTAAGGATATGTTTCTCGTATATGGAGGTGACAAAGAGCTCACCGTAAAAGGTTACGTTGATGCAAGCTTTGACACTGATTCGGACGATTCTAAATCGCAAACCGGATACGTGTTTACATTAAACGGTGGAGCTGTCAGTTGGTGCAGTTCTAAACAAAGCGTCGTAGCGGGATCTACATGTGAAGCGGAGTACATAGCTACTTCGGAAGCAGCGAACGAAGGAGTCTGGATGAAGGAGTTCATATCCGATCTAGGTGTTATACCTAATGCATCGGGTCCAATGAAAATCTTTTGTGACAATACTGGTGCAATTGCCTTGGCAAAGGAATCCAGATTTCACAAAAGGACCAAACACATCAAGAGACGCTTCAACTCCATCCGGGATCTAGTCCAGGTGGGAGACATAGAGATTTGCAAGATACATACGGATCTGAATGTTGCAGACCCGTTGACTAAGCCTCTTCCACGAGCAAAACATGATCAACACCAAGGCTCCATGGGTGTTAGATTCATTAAAGTGTAATCTAGATTATTGACTCTGGTGCAAGTGGGAGACTGAAGGAAATATGCCCTAGAGGCAATAATAAAGTTATTATTTATTTCCTTATAATCATGATAAATGTTTATTATTCATGCTAGAATTGTATTAACCGGAAACATAATACATGTGTGAATACATAGACAAACAAAGTGTCACTAGTATGCCTCTACTTGACTAGCTCGTTAATCAAAGATGGTTATGTTTCCTGACCATGAACAATGAGTTGTTATTTGATTAACGAGGTCACATCATTAGTTGAATGATCTGATTGACATGACCCATTCCATTAGCTTAGCACCCGATCGTTTAGTATGTTGCTATTGCTTTCTTCATGACTTATACATGTTCCTATGACTATGAGATTATGCAACTCCCGTTTACCGGAGGAACACTTTGGGTGCTACCAAACGTCACAACGTAACTGGGTAATTATAAAGGAGCATTACAGGTGTCTCCAAAGGTAGATGTTGGGTTGGCGTATTTCGAGATTAGGATTTGTCACTCTGATTGTCGGGGAGGTATCTCTGCGCCCTCTCGGTAATACACATCACATAAGCCTTGCAAGCATTACAACTAATATGTTAGTTGTGAGATGATGTATTACAGAACGAGTAAAGAGACTTGCCGGTAACGAGATTGAACTAGGTATTGGATACCGACGATCGAATCTCGGGCAAGTAACATACCGATGACAAAGGGAACAACGTATGTTGTTATACGGTCTGACCGATAAAGATCTTCGTAGAATATGTAGGAGCCAATATGGGCATCCAGGTCCCGCTATTGGTTATTGACCGGAGACATGTCTCGGTCATGTCTACATTGTTCTCGAACCCGTAGGGTCCGCACGCTTAAGGTTACGATGATAGTTATATTATGAGTTTATGCATTTTGATGTACCGAAGGTTGTTCGGAGTCCCGGATGTGATCACGGACATGACGAGGAGTCTCGAAATGGTCGAGACGTAAAGATTGATATATTGGAAGCCTATGTTTGGACATCAGAAGTGTTCCGGGTGAAATCGGGATTTTACCGGATTACCGGGAGGTTACCGGAACCCCCCGGGAGCCATATGGGCCTTCATGGGCCTTAGTGGAAAGGTGAAAGGGCTGCCCATAAGGGCTGCGCGCCTCCCCCCTTCCCCTAGTCCTATTAGGACTAGGAGAAGGTGGCCGGCCCCCCTCTCTCTCTTTCCCCCCCTTGGGAATCCTAGTTGGAATAGGATTGGGGGGGGGAGTCCTACTCCCGGAAGGAGTAGGACTCCTCCTGCGCCCTCCTCCCTGGCCGGCGCCCCCCTCCCCCCTTGTCTCCTTTATATACTGAGGCAGAGGCACCCCAAAAACACACAAGTTGATCCACGTGATCTATTCCTTAGCCGTGTGCGGTGCCCCCTGCCACCATATTCCTCAATAATACTGTAGCGGAGTTTAGGCGAAGCCCTGCTGCTGTAGTTCATCAAGATCGTCACCACGCCGTAGTGCTGACGGAACTCTTCCCCGACACTTTGCTGGATCGGAGTCCGGGGATCGTCATCGAGCTGAACGTGTGCTCGAACTCGGAGGTGCCGTAGTTTCGGTGCTTGATCGGTTGGATCGTGAAGACGTACGACTACTTCCTCTACGTCGTGTCAGCGCTTCCGCAGTCGGTCTGCGTTGGGTACGTAGACAACACTCTCCCCCTCGTTGCCATGCATCACATGATCTTGCGTGTGCGTAGGAAATTTTTTGAAATTACTACGAAACCCAACACTTTCGCCTAGTCATATTGTGGATGTCTACATATCTTGTGATTTCTGTTGCCCAGTTCATATTTGCAGGGATAGTTGGCAAGAATTTACATGTTGCATGCTTGTAAGAACATGGCTCAAGCTGTATGTATGCAGTTTCATCTTTCTTTAATATAAATGTTTGCCACATTAACCATGATACAGTCATGCACTGGCGGAGCGTCATGGAGGCGAAACTGGGCCACGACCCCCCCTTGAAAAGTGCAAATAAGTTATATACTAATGCATAATCAACACGCTAGCTAAACTTGTCAGATAATCAGTAGTCTCGGGTCTCTACAGCGCTTCTCAGCGATTGGAGCCACATATGCACCCTCACACGCCACTGGACATCAATCCTGATCGATTGTTAAGTGCTGATCTCCTCGTACACTTACAACAGTAATTAATGACTTAGTAGTGCTTGGTTCCTGACTTAGTGGCCTTTTTCATGCACATTATGTGTTTTGATATGGAAGTTATCCCCCTCTTGTCTTTTGGTCACGCTCCGCCACTACAGTCATGCATGATATTATATGTACGGTAGTTGGTCTGTATTGTTTGTTACCACTGCAGTTTTCTAGTTACATGTATATATTTGGTCCATCAGAATAAATAAGAGTCCATTTCTTACACAAAACACTATGTGAATATGCAAAGTCCCAGCTAGGCAAACATCTGTCCAGAAGAGTATACATTGCCAATATGTATACCATCTACCAAGAAGTGTGCTAACTTCTAACTATCCTCATTGCTTGCATACTCTAGATCATCAGAAAGTTTCAAACAAGTAAACGAGACATATTTAATTCTTTGAGTTGTCTACCAAAATTGAATGTAATTGCATATGTACTGGTCTTAAAGAAAAATAGTCATATATTTATTTTGAACTAGTTGCATTCTACTGGCCACCGCCTGCTCCTCTGACCTCACATAAGAATTGTTTTACCTTTTTTAATCATAGCAGCATAACTTGAATCACTATGTTCATTATACATGTTGTCAATCAATTTTACTTGTTGAAGGATAATTATAACTACCCTAATGAGACAAGAGAGCTTTCACGAGACATGATCCAAATGAGTATTAGCAAAAGAAAAATGGAGAGTATTAGAAGCAGAAATATTTCAATTGTTATAAGAGGTCTTTAGCGCTGAAAATATAGTACATGTCTAATAGTTGCTTCAACTTTGATATTCTTCAACAAATGTTTTTCTTCACAGGTCAAAAGAGCTTTTGGAACAACCAGCCACGAAACAGTTTGGTATACTACATTTTTTGAATTTCATCAGATATAATTTCATTGTGCACTTATATACACAAAAGCTGTTTGTTTGTCAACCAACTTTGCAGAGTTATTGAGGACGCTGAGCAGAAATGACGGGATGCGGAAATATATTAGTTCCTGCCTGCAGCTTACGAATAGACTCCAACTACTTAGCCAATAGGATATTTTTCTTGATATACTTCCAACTTCATCTCCATGGATGTTTGGTCCATTTGTGATATGTTAATTTGACGTGATATAATACAAGTATTGGTCTGCTACTTTCAACTATGTGATGTTATGTTGTACCAATCTTGCTGAATGCTGATTGTGAGAATATCGTTACATATGAAATGGAGGACGTAGATTCTAGCATTGTCTTCATAGACCATGTGTGTGGGTGAATAAAACTCGAATTAACCTTTTCAAGCAAATTCGAAATTCCCAGGGGAGTTAAAAGGACATTTTGTGCATCTAGAGACGTTTATAGCATCCCTATAGAACGTCCCAATATCAGTATAGACGTGGTGTAAGGTGTGTATAACAAGGCGTTTCTTCATACGTAGACGCGAACTGAACGTCCCTATAAAACGTCTCATATCGTGTAAACACGCTTGGCAAGCGTCTTTATGTCACTTGACATGGTCCGTGAGGAGACACTCCAAGGACGCTTTTTCAAAGCGACTCTACATTCAATTAGAGATGAAATAACGCGTCTCTAGTCTACAAAACATACGTCTCTACATGCAAATTTTGTTGTAGTGGAGAAACATATTCTTGGTTCTTTTCAGGTATTTCAGGATGTTCTTGACCGCTGTCCAGTGATCCACTCCTGGATTACTTTGGTACCTCCCTGCTAAATTTATAGCAAGGCAGACATCAGGTCTGGTACACAGCATTGCATACATGATAGAGCCTATGGCTGACGCATAGGGAACATCTTTCATCTTCTCTCTATCTTCTGCAGTGGTCGGGCATTGAGTCTTACTCAACTTCACACCTTGTAACACAGGCAAGAACCCTTTCTTTGCTTGATCCATTTTGAACTTCTTCAAAACTTTGTCAAGGTATGTGCTTTGTGAAAGTCCAATTAAGCGTCTTGATCTATCTCTATAGATCTTGATGCCCAATATGTAAGCAGCTTCACCGACGTCCTTCATTGAAAAACTCTTATTCGAGTATCCCTTTATGCTATCCAGAAATTCTATATCATTTCCAATTAGCAATATGCCATCCACATATAATATCAGAAATGCTACATAGCTCCCACTCACTTTCTTGTAAATACAGGCTTCTCCAAAAGTTTGTATAAAACCAAATGCTTTGATCACACTATCAAAACGTTTATTCCAACTCCGAGAGGCTTGCACCAGTCCATAAATGGATCGCTGGATCTTGCACACTTTGTTAGCTCCCTTTGGATCGACAAAACCTTCTGGTTGCATCATATACAACTCTTCTTCTAGAAATCCATTCAGGATTGCAGTTTTGACATCCATTTGCTAAATTTCATAATCATAAAATGCGGCAATTTCTAACATGATTCGGACAGACTTAAGCATCGCTACGGGTGAGAAAGTCTCATCGTAGTTAATCCCTTGAACTTGTCGAAAACCTTTTGCAACAAGTCGAGCTTTATAAACAGTAACATTACTGTCAGCGTCAGTCTTCTTCTTGAAGATCCATTTATTCTCAATTGGTTGCCGATCATCGGGCAAGTCAACCAAAGTCCACACTTTGTTCTCATACATGGACCCCATCTCAGATTTCATGGCCTCAAGCCATTTTGCGGAATTTGGGCTCACCATCGCTTCTACATAGTTTGTAGGTTCATCATGGTCTAGTAACATGACATCCACAACAGGATTACCGTACCACTCTGGTGTGGATCTTACTCTGGTTGATCTACGAGGTTCGGTAGTACCTTGATCCGAAGTTTCACGATCATCATCATTAGCTTCCTCACTAATTGGTGTAGGTGCCACAGAAACCGGTTTCTGTGATGAACTACTTTCCAATAAGGGAGCAGGTACAGTTACCTCATCAAGTTCTACTTTCCTCCCACTCACTTCTTTCGGGAGAAACTCCTTCTCCAAAAAGATTCCAAATTTAGCAACAAAGGTCTTGCCTTCGGATCTGTGTTAGAAGGTGTACCCAATAGTCTCTTTTGAGTATCCTATGAAGACACATTTCTCCGATTTGGGTTCGAGCTTATCAGGTCGAAGCTTTTTCACATAAGCATCGCAGCCCCAAACTTTAAGAAACGACAACTTTGGTTTCTTGCCGAACCACAATTCATAAGGCGTCATCTCAACGGATTTTGATGGTGCCCTATTTAACGTGAATGCAGCCGTCTCTTAAGCATAACCCCAAAATGATAGCGGTAAATCAGTAAGAGACATCATAGATCACACCATATCTAGTAAAGTACGATTAGGACGTTCGGACACACCATTACGCTATGGTGTTCCGGGTGGCGTGAGTTGCGAAACTATTCCGCATTGTTTTAAATGTAGACCAAACTTGTAACTCAAATATTCTCCTCCACAATCAGATCGTAGAAACTTTATTTTCTTGTTACGATGATTTTCAACTTCACTCTGAAATTCTTTGAACTTTTCAAATGTTTCAAACTTATGTTTCATTAAGTAGATATACCCATATCTGCTTAAATCATCTGTGAAGGTGAGAAAATAACGATACCCGCCGTGAGCCTCAACATTCATTGGACCACATACATCTGTATGTTTGATTTCCAACAAATCTGTTGCTCGCTCCAGAGTTTCAGAGAACGACGTTTTAGTCATCTTGCCCATGAGGCATGGTTCGCAAGTACCAAGTGATTCATAATCAAGTGGTTCTAAAAGTCCATCAGTATGGAGTTTCTTCATGCGCTTTACACCGATATGACCTAAACGGCAGTGCCACAAATAAGTTGCCCTATCATTATCAACTCTGCATCTTTTGGCTTCAATATTATGAATATGTGTATCACTACTATCGAGATTCAACAAAAATAGACCACTCTTTAAGGGTGCATGACCATAAAAGATATTACTCATATAAATAGAACAACCATTATTCTCTGATTTAAATGAATAACCGTCTCGCATCAAACAAGATCCAGATATAATGTTCATGCTCAACGCTGGCACCAAATAACAATTATTCAGGTCTAAAACTAATCCCGAAGGTAGATGTAGAGGTAGCGTGTCGACTGCGATCACATCGACTTTGGAACCATTTCCCACGCGCATCGTCACCTCGTCCTTAGCCAATCTTCGCTTAATCCATAGCCCCTGTTTCGAGTTGCAAATATTAGCAACATAACCAGTATCAAATACCTAGGTGCTACTGCGAGCATTAGTAAGGTACACATGTATATCACATATACCTTTGTTCACCTTGCCATCCTTCTTATCCGCCAAATACTTGGGGCAGTTCCGCTTCCAGTGACCAGTCTGCTTGCAGCAGAAGCAATCAATCTCAGGCTTAGGTCCAGACTTGGGTTTCTTCTCCTGAGCAGCAACTTGTTTGCTGTTCTTCTTGAAGTTCCCCTTCTTCTTCCCTTTGCCCTTTTTCTTGAAACTGGTGGTCTTGTTGACCATCAACACTTGATGCTCCTTCTTGATTTCTACCTCCACAGCCTTTAGCATTGCGAAGAGCTCGGGAATCGTCTCATCCATCCCTTGCATGTTATAGTTCATCACGAAGCTCTTGTAGCTTGGTGGCAGTGATTGAAGAATTCTGTCAATGACACTATTAGTTGAATCAAGTGATTGTTACTCCCAGTTGAATCAAGTGTTTGTTACACCCAGATATTCTGAGTATATGCTCACTGACAGAACTATTCTCCTCCATCTTGCAGCTATAGAACTTATTGGAGACTTCATATCTCTCAATCTGGGCATTTGCTTGAAATATTAACTTCAACTCCTGGAACATCTCATATGCTCCATGACGTTCAAAACATCGTTGAAGTCCCGGTTCTAAGACATAAAGCATGGCACACTGAACTATCGAGTAGTCATCAGCTTTGCTCTGCCAGACGTTCATAACATCTGGTGTTGCTCCTGCAGCAGGTTTGGCACCTAGCGGTGCTTCCAGGGCGTAATTCTTCTATGCAGCAATGAGGATAATCCTCAAGTTACGGACCTGGTCCGTGTAATTGCTACCATCATCTTTCAACTTTGCTTTCTCAAGGAACACATTAAAATTCAACGGAACAACAACATGGGCCATCTATCTACAACAACATAGACAAGCAAGATACTATCAGGTACTAAGTTCATGATAAATTGAAGCTTAATTAATCATATTACTTAAGAACTCCCACTTAGATAGACATCCCTCTAATCCTCTAAGTGATCACGTGATCCATATCAACTAAACCATCTCCGATCATCACGTGAGATGGAGTAGTTTCAATGATGAACATCACTATGTTGATCATATCTACTGTATGATTCACGCTCGACCTTTCGGTCTCCGTGTTCCGAGGCCATACCTGTTATATGCTTGGCTCGTCAAGTTTAACCTGAGTATTCCGCGTGTGCAACTGTTTTGCACCTGTTGTATTTGAACGTAGAGCCTATCACACCTAATCATCACGTGGTGTCTCAGCACGAAGAACTTTCGCAACGGTGCATACTCAGGGAGAACACTTATACCTTGATAATTTGGTGAGAGATCATCTTATAATGCTACCGTCAATAAAAGCAAGATAAGATGCATAAAAAGATAAACATCACATGCAATCAATATAAGTGATATGATATGGCCATCATCATCTTGTGCTTGTGATCTCCATCTTTGAAGCACCGTCATGATCACCATTGCCACCGGTGCGACACCTTGATCTCCATCGTAGCATTGTTGTCGTCTCGCCAATTTATGCTTCTACGACTATCGCTACCGCTTAGTGATAAAGTAAAGCATTACAGGGCGATTGCATTGCATACAATAAAGGGACAACCATATGGCTCCTGCCAGTTGCCGATAACTTGGTTACAAAACATGATCATCTCATACAATAAAATTTAGCATCATGCCTTGACCATCTCACATCACAACATGCCCCGCAAAAACAAGTTAGACATCCTCTACTTTGTTGTTGCAAGTTTTACGTAGCTGCTACGGGCTGAGCAAGAACCGTTCTTACCTACGCATCAAAACCACAATGATAGTTTGTCAAGTTAGTGATGTTTTAACCTTCTCAAGGACCGGGCGTAGCCACACTCGGTTCAACTAAAGTTGGAGAAACTGATACCCGCCAGCCACCTGTGTGCAAAGCACGTCGGTAGAACCAGTCTCGCGTAAGCGTACATGTAATGTCGGTCCGGGCCACTTCATCCAACAATACCACTGAACCAAAGTGCGACATGCTGGTAAGCAGTATGACTTGTATCACCCACAACCCACTTGTGTTCTACTCGTGCACGTAACATCAACGCATAAAACCAGGCTTGGATGGCACTGTTGGGGAACGTAGTAATTTCAAAAAAATTCCTACGCACACACAGGATCATGGTGATGCATAGCAACGAGAGGGGAGAGTGTGTCCACGTACCCTCGTAGACCGAAAGCGGAAGCGTTAGCACAACGCGGTTGATGTAGTCGTATGTCTTCATGATCCGACCGATCCAAGTACCGAACGTACGGCACCTCCGAGTTCAGCACACGTTCAGCTCGATGACGTCCCTCGAACTCCGATCCAGCCGAGCTTTGAGGGAGAGTTCCGTCAGCACGACGGCGTGGTGACGACGATGATGTTCTACCGCCGCAGGGCTTCTCCTAAGCACCGCTGCGATATTATCGAGGTGGACTATGGTGGAGGGGGGCACCGCACACGGCTAAGAGATCAAGAGATCAATTGTTGTGTCTATGGGGTGCCCCTGCCCCCGTATATAAAGGAGCAAGGGGGGAGAGGCGGCCGGCCAGGAGGGCGCACGCCAGGAGGAGTCCTACTCCCACCGGGAGTAGGACTCCCTCCCTTCCTTGTTGGATTAGTAGAAGGGGGAAGGAGGAGGGAGAGGAAGGAAAGGGGGGCGCCGCCCCCCTCCTTGTCCAATTCGGACTAGAGGGGGAGGGGGCGCGTGGCCTGCCCTGGCCGCCCCTCCTCTTCTCCACTAAGGCCCATGTAGGCCCATTAAACCCCCGGGGGGGTTCCGGTAACCCCCCCGGTACTCCGGTATATATCTGATAACCCCCGGAACCATTCCGGTGTCCGAATATAGTCGTCCAATATATTAATGTTCATGTATCGATCATTTCGAGACCCCTCATCATGTCTGCGATCACATCCGGGACTCCAAACTATCTTCGGTACATCAAAACACATAAACTCATAATATAGCCGTCATCAAACTTTAAGCGTGAGCACCCTACGGGTTTGAGAACTATGTAGACATGACCGAGACACGTCTTCGGTCAATAACCAATAGCGGAACCTGGAGGCTCATATTGGCTCCCACATATTCTATGAAGATCTTTATCGGTCAAACCGCATAACAACATACGTTGTTCCCTTTGTCATCGGTATGTTACTTGCCCGAGATTCGATCATCGGTATCTCAATACCTAGTTCAATCTCATTACCGGCAAGTCTCTTTACTCGTTCCGTAATGCATCATCCCGCAACTAACTCATTAGTTGCAATGCTTGCAAGGCTTAAGTGATGTGCATTACCGAGTGGGCCCAGAGATACCTCTCCGACAATCGGAGTGACAAATCCTAATCTCGAAATACGCCAACCCAACAAGTACCTTTGGAGACACCTTTAGAGCACCTTTATAATCACCCAGTTACATTGTGATGTTTGATAGCAAACCAAGTGTTCCTCGGGTAAACGGGAGTTGCATAATCTCATAGTCATAGGAACATGTATAAGTCATGAAGAAAGCAATAACACAATACTAAACGATCATGTGCTAAGCTAACGGAATGGGTCAAGTCAATCACATCATTCTCCTAATGATGTGATCCCGTTAATCAATTGAAAACTCATGTCAATGGCTAGGAAATATAATCATCTTTGATCAACGAGCTAGTCAAGTAGAGGCATACTAGTGACACTTTGTTTGTCTATGTATTCACACAAGTATTATGTTTCCGGTTAATACAATTCTAGCATGAATAATAAACATTTATCATGATATAAGGAAATAAATAATAACTTTATTATTGCCTCTAGGGCATATTTCCTTCAAGAAGAGCCTACAAACATTTCCGAAATTGCATTTCGTTCGACGCGACATATCTCACTAATATGTACAAGATGCCATGCACTCCATTCATAGGAATAAATAACCACAATCAGTTATTGCAGTTCGGATGCGGGCTCGTTGGAACGAAGACACAGATGGGTACACTTGGCTGTTCAAAACCTTCTTGGAGTGCATGGGTGGACTTGCTCCGATGAACATAATAACAGACCAGGATTTTAGCATGCGTGCAGGCATAGAGGAGGTCTTTACGTTGGCAGTGCACATGCACTGCAGGTGGCACATTATGAAGAAGGCTGAGGAGACGCTAGGACCGTTCTTTGCTGACTGTCCAGAGCTGCACAAGGCATTCGAGCTGCGCGTGAACCACAGCTTGACGGTGGAGGAGTTTGAATGGAGCTGGATGGCTATGATCGAAACATATCAAGTCTAAGACAACGAGACGCTTGCTAGCCTGTGGGAGAAGCGAATGTACTGGGTGCCGACCTACTTCATGCAGTGCTTCTTCCCATTTCTGCAGACTAGGCAGCGCAGCGAGGGGTTCAATGTTGTTCTGAAGCGGTACGTGAGCCCTGTCAACTCATTGCAGCAGTTTGCCAAGCAATACACAGCTTTGCAACAAAAATACTGGGATCTGAGCTACCGCAAGAAGCAAACACCGTGCTCAAGCAGCCTAAATTGCTAACATATTTACCAATGGAGAGGCAGATGAGCAAGACATATACCAACAAGATTTTTAACAAGTAAGTCAGTTGTGTTACCGTCTTATTTGCACAAGCATGAAGGTAGTAGGTGCCATATAGAATGCAATGCCGTTGCCAACTTTTTTGAAATGCTGATATATTGAAAGTAGCCAGTGAGTACAGGGTAATCATGATATGTAGTTGCCATGTTTAATGAACTGTAGTTGCCGTGTGAAGTCAACTACAGTTGCCATGTTTATTGAACTGTAGTTGCCATGATTAATGAACTGTAGTTGCCATGTGAAATCAACTATAGTTGCCATGTTTAATGAACTGTAGTTCCATTTGCCATGATGGTATGGAATGCACTTGCCAATTAAAATGTTATGCATTTGCCATGTGAAAATATCATGCAGTTGCCATATGGAAACAAACAACAAAAGAACAGATGTGGGCAAAAAATCAGGATTCCCATACCATCATTCATTTTAGATGCCTTTCCTACGTTACAGCCTACATCAACATAAGGTGCTACAAACATCATATAAGAGTTTAACAAAACCACAAAAAACTTGCAGATTCCAGGAAGAAATAAAGCGTGCCAGCATGTACACGACTTACCAGGTGGACGAACATACGTTCAAGGTGTGTTCTCTCTTGGGCATGTCGGATTCAGAACCTGAATACTCAGACAAAGGAAGGAACTACTTTGTGAAGGCCTCGATAAGCGAAGGCGAATACTACTGCCAATGCTGCAAATTCGAACGGGACGGGATTGTGTGCTGTCACGTACTAAAAGTAATGGACATGAACGGGGTGACACGAATGCCCCACCATTTCATATGGCGGTGATGGACTTGGGACGCTGACGACGCATTGGGGCCACAAACATCAAATGCAGTTTTGGCTGTGCATGATGAGAGACCAGAGTCAACCATGGAAGCCGTGAGGCACGTCGTGTTGACAAAGAACTATGCTGAACTAATAGATCAAGCGTGCAAGAGTGATGAGACAGCGAGGGTTGCAGAAAGACACAGGAAGGCCCTGAAAAGAGAGCTTGATGGGATAAAGAAGAGGAAAGCTGAGGAAGCCTTACACAGGTTCCCCCGCACCTCAAGTGTTCCTTCGTCCACGGGGCCATCATCTGATAACTTGAAGGTAGGATCTGGAACAGCAAGCACACAAACCCAGGTCAGGAACCCACCCCGTTCCATCACAAAGGGGCGTCCAAAAGAGATAAGATACAAATCGGGATTGAAGATTCAAGCAAAACACAAGAAAACAAAGAAAGGGACGGGCAATCCATAAGCAACATTGGAGCACTGTGACTTGGTTGTTGGTGACATTTTTTGTAAGGTAGATGTTCTAAATTTTTAAAAATGGGAGAATGACTCTTGAGGGGCATCAAAATTTGAAGGAAAATGCCATGAATGAATGACTATAGTTGCCACGTGTGTGGTACTGAATTTGCCATGTTATTTCTACTGAATCTGCCATGCCTTTTCTACTGAATCTGCCATGTTAGTTCTACTGAATATGCCATGTTATTTATACTGAGTCTGCCATCGCGTAGATTTCTATGTTCAGTCAACGCATTTTAGTCCACACATATTGTATTTTGTGCAAACTATGGAAAACAAGTTGAAACAATCACGTGCAAAACCGCAAGGTTATGGCTACGTACGAACTACCATGCTAGTCGATACAGTTAGCAATGCAAAAAACCCAAAAATCCAAATGAAAAAGAACGATAACTTTCACTAACCATGTCTGATCAACTACATTTGCCATGTTTTCAAACATCATAGACACATTCAAAACACCAAACTGGTAATACCAACCACGAACGCATAATAATACTGAAAAACATAAACGTATCTGCTGTCACACCTAAGTAGGTTCACATCCACGCATATATTACAGAATATTCAAATGTCGCTCACATGCCACCAGTATATACTAGGCTACGGGAAGATGCAGTCATAACATAGTACACGGACATAGTTTTGAAAGAACAAGGTAATACCTTACATTCCTCGGCAATAGAATGTAAGGTAGGCGTTCGGTATGGAGCACCACGCGATCACTTGTACTTCTTGGTGGCTTTCTTGACAGCTTCCTCTATGAACTCTCGTGCATTGGACCGCATGTTGAAATCTTCATTCATCAACCAGTTCCATGTGTAAATTTTGCGGAGCTCGACGACCATTGCAGCTGTGACGACAAGGACCCGTCGATCTTCCCACTTTGCAAGGTATTCCAACGTGTAAAAACAACAGTCATGCCTATAAAAGAAAAGAATCAGGTGAACTCAAGAGAACAGAGAAAATCATAAACTTCAATGCAGAGGTGACAAGAGGGTTAGCATTGGTGTAGAGGACACATGAAAAAAGATAGTTATTACCGGTTTCCTTGCTTCGTAGTCGCGACGTACTTGATTGGAAAATGTCTGATCTGGACCTTTGAGTTTTCGTAGTGATGGTTCCATGTCTCTTTGAGGTTGTTGATGAAGTATTCAACATGCGTAGTAAGGTCTTCATCAGCTTCTGAACGCATTGAATCAAACACCTCAAACCATGGTTCTTCAGGTCAAGGCAAATCGCGTAGTGGTGACCACACTTGTCATGTGGGTCCTGTGGTGCAAGCTACTGGAATATGGGGAACAGGACCTGCAAGTAAAATAAAGGAAAGAAAAAGCAGAGTTCACATCAAGAACATAAATGATGTAGTTGGAAAAAATGATGTGTAAAGATATCTCCGGTTGCACTAAGAGGCACATGAATGACATAAAGCAGCAAGTGTCCAAAAGTACACCCACATAGAATGTTTAGTTGCAATGTGTAATTAAAGGAATTTGCCATCCATGTATGAACAAAGTTGCCCTGTATTTTAGTTGAAGTTGCCACATAAGTTGCATTAAGAAGCAAATCAAACTCATTTTACATGGCAGTTGTTGCCACATGAAACAGCTGTCACAAAACAGGGTGTAGCCCACATGTGAAGCATAGCTATTGGCAAAACATACCATGGGAGGAAAATTGTGCAAAAAAGGAAGGAATACTCACACATTTCTTCATTGTGAGCTTGAATTCACCATGCGCAGCAAAATGCTTCCTCAGGATTTTGTGGTGGAAGTCACCTTCCCATATTTTGCAGGTCACACTGTACTGCATGATTGTTTTGTCGAGAGACATATCCATATGCCTGTTGATGAAGTCAATCCCACATGCAACTACATTCTTCGACATTTTACCGAGTGGCCTCACAGACTCGGCAAGATCACCCAGGTCAACATACGTCGCATCGCATTGTATGATCTTGGTTCTGTCCAAACATGAGCTATATGAAAATGATATAACATGAAAGAATCATGTCTACTAAGTAAAAAAGAAATAAAACGTAAACAGAGCATCTCTAGAATAGCAGAAGGAAGAAAAGTAAAGAGGAAAGCAAATGAGGGGTTATGTGGTGTGGTCATTACGCTTTCAGCTCCTTCATGTGCTTGCTGTTGGATCTCGCATTTCCAAAGCGCTTGACAATATCGTACATCTAGTTCTGATCCTTTGTGGTCTTGACTTCTGCCTCATAGTCATCCGCGGGTGGTGCGTGAACTACCCTATGCTGCCTCACAGAACCAGGGGTGGCACTTCTAACGGTATCCTCAGATACCGACTCAGCAGGCACGTTAGAACTTGATTGCCCTGACCTCGTGAGGACCTCCTCTACAATGTTGCCTCGTCAATCTTGCAGCAAGGTTCATCGAGTGACGGCGTAATCTCCTCAGGGGTGACTGCAACGATCAAAAAAGTGGGTTAGGATACCTGGGAAATAAAACAAGTTTAGTGTGCAAAAAAGGGTGTAGAATGTGAAATGTAGGTGCAAAAAATAGGGAATTGCCATGTGGAGGCAACTCCAGTTGCCAGGTGTAGTGCACTGTAGTTGCCATGTGGCAACAAGTACAGTTGCCACGTGGGTTGAACTGCAGTTGCCATGTTGTACGAACTCCAGTTGCCATGTACTTGCCGAATGGAAAATGCAACATGGCAACAAAATGTAGGTGACATTGTGCAGCAAATCCAGTTGCCATGTCCATCAGATAACATTTGCCATCACCATTGAGAAACCAAAAAAAGCTTGGGACAAAAGTCAGACTAAAAAATGTATACAACAAAATGATAAACGCATAAAAAATGTACCTTGCACAATCGACTCTACAAACTTCACAACCTTCCTGCCCTCAGCTATTGGCTGCGCCATCATTGGGGCCATGCCTGCCGGGAAAGCAAATGCAACTGGCATAGGATCTTGCACCACTGGTTCATCTTGACTGATGCCAAGCCTAAAGCTCGGTGGGGTGAAGGCCATTGGGTGCCTCTCCTGCCTACTAGCCGGACCACGAACAACTTGCTGGGCAGAATCCAGGGGTGAAAGATCAACAAACATTTTTGCCTCATCTGTTGCAGAATCATCAGGCTTATTAGTAGGGTGGGGCGTGTTGTCAGCGGTATCAGTCGCAACTTTCTTGCCAATCTTCTTGTTTGGGCTGTAGGGGACACCAATGTTTACTAGGAGCTTAGAAGTCCGCAGATTTAAGGTGGGGTTCTCCACGGCGGGTAAAGACACAGTCTGCTCTGGACGTTCACCTCCGTCAGTCGTGCCCGACTTGCCACCTGGGTCAGTTGTACTCTGGTCTTTTGTTTTCTCCAGAACATTGCTTTTGGCAGGTGGTGGGAACAGTGTGGACGCAGACACATAACCAGAGTCATCTCTGCTGCTCCTAGCTACAGCTGGTGCGTTGGGTATGTCTGCAGATTGCTTACAGGTGGAAGACCAGCTCGCGAAATGGTCGCCTTAGCAACCTCTGGACCACCAGAAGCTGGAGCTGTTGTGCCAAGATTCTCACCTATGGATGGCATATCATTCTGAATTGTCACCCAGCCCCTTCTTTCGTGGATGCAGAAGTGCCACCACCCACGCGATTGGAATCCGTATCAGATGAGCAGGAATCTTCCTTGCTTAGGTTGATCTCGAGGGCGTCCACTTCAACACTTGTTGATCGGGTGGCATGGCTCACAGCAACATCCTTCATTGCCAGCAGAGGGGGCAATATCTAAGCAGTCCTGGCAGATACTGACTCATCACTCCCAGATGTACGGATGCCTGTTGTTGTAGCCTGCACATCTGCAACCGGTGAAGATGGTCGGCCGCTTGCATCAGAGCTAGTGGGAACAGTGGACGGTGCAGCAGCAGCTTTGTCGACTGGCGCCTCATGAACATCTGAGTTGCCACCTGTCGACAGCTTTGAGTGAATGCGCTCGAGTGGGTCTCAGGGGTTCTGCTTGGTCACACGTGTGGTAGTCTTCTTCACCCTACAAAAAATCACATGAAAAATGTTAAAAATTGAACAAAATAGTTTCCATAGTAGCCATCTTATAAAATGAAAAAAATGTGTGATGTGCCAGAGCTGCCATTTCAGAACTAGGTATGGATGAGCACACAAGACAATCTAGGGGGGGTCGAAGCCAGTGGAAAGATGGTAGTTGCCATATAAGTGGAATATGAATTGCCATGTGGCCTATCTAGCAGTTGCTATGCAGAACAAAGCAGGAGTTGCCATGCAGTAAAATAAAGATCATGAGAAAACAATAGTTGCCATGTGGGGTTGATGGCAGTAGCCCATGTGGCAAGCTGGACAGCTGCATTGAAAAGCAAAACGGGTAGTTGCCGCATAAATGTATAAGCTAAAAAGGCAGTATATGATGTATAATGCATCAGGCAAAAATGTAGCACTATGACAATGAAAAAATAGGGATAACCTACTTCTTGGCTGTCTTCCTCAAGTCTACCAACACGACAGGATCCCTGGTGTTCGACGTCAACGTACGAGGAGACGACCTAGTGGAAGGGGTGTCACCAGCAATGGGGGCACCCTTGTTCAATCGGGCAGAAACACGGGTTGGCGTTGGTGCTTATTTCTTCATAACTGCTCGTCCACCAGCTGTCGCCTCACTGTACGTATAAAAAAATGGCAAAAAAGGGTACCAAGTGTCAGACACGAAAATCATTCCCACGCTTAGCAAACAAATGAAAAAACGGGTCAGTCTATTAAAAAGGAGAGACAAACAAAACACTAAATACATGTCGAACCTCCTCCTAGCAGCTAAGGAATCTGTCCTAGACCTCTTGCCAGTAGAGCCCTGCCCCTCTTTGAGGGCGACACCCCCTTGTCTCTCGCAACTGTCTGTTCGTTGTATTTCTCCGGTGGGGGGACATCTGGTGCAGCCTTGTCCTTCTTACTACCTGCACGAACTTCAACATGTTCATCCTCGTTGGTTTCATGTTGCACGTTCTCCATGTCATCATCATCGTCCTTGTCGAGACCAGCATCTCCATCTAGTTCATCTTGCGTGTTAGGAAGCTCCTGGGAGCTGTTGTAGTCATATGGCCACGGCAACCAGTTGGCCGATGTGTCTGTTCTGCAACAAATGGAGTGAATTGCCTCGCAACCATGCCGCTGTCAGAGCCATTAAGGGACGTCCAACCCTCAACCAACTTCCTGAGCAAGCTGGTCATTCCGGATGCAAACTGCCAATTAGATGCTCAATAGGTGCCCCCGCCTACGCACGAAACAAGAAGCAACAGTAACCAACCATATTAGAGTCACGTGCACAAGATCAAATAAACCAACACAGCCATAGAGATATATCAAAAAAATAAGAAGAGAAAAACAAGTTGAAAAAACAAAATCAAAATCCTTGATTACCTCAGCAGGACAAGACGGAGCTGAGTGCACGTCCATCCACTTGCCAAAGTTTTGAGGCCCACCAAACACGCTGTAGTCTATAGCATGCTTGGCCATCAGCCGGAAATCACCAAAAAGCAGCTAGGATGTAAGACAGAAAATAAGGAACACTAACTAACAGTTCATGTATTGAAAACAAGAGGGAGATAAATAGAAGTTTCACCACGGATGGCAGAGTTGCCGTGTGGCATCAAACATGGGTGCCATGCGTTGCCGTACGGGGATTTTTTCATATGTTATGCAACATCGAAATTGAAGAATGCCGTGCAAAGAAAAGAGCCAGAACTAACCTGCAGTTTCCCATATTTCGTATCAGTTACCCTGTCTGCGGTAAGCACAGCCTTGACAGCATCGTACGTCCACGCAGAGACAAAAAACTTATATGGAGGCGGCGGACCTCCTATCACAGTAAAGTCGACGGTGGACAGACCAAGATGATCGACATACATGAGATGATATACATGAGATAGATCATTCACCAGGATGAGGAAGCATTTGTTGCATGGGAGAAGAGATGTGGTAGGCGCAAAAACAACTGAGATCAGGTACATGAGGAGCTTCGTCTTAAAAACCTCGCCATGGTTTTCATGCCCTCCACTGAAGTTGCCAGCACAATCGTGTTCGGCATGGATGCCATCCCAGGAAGCAAATGGGCAAACAAGATTTCCTCAATCTTATTATTGGCCTCATACGGGACTTTGATTTCTCCATGAGGTACACCCAAAGTGCAGAACACGGATTCCTCGTCCAACGGCAGTCTTCCACGTCCCGGAAACACAATTCCCTGGAGGCGGGATTGTAAATCTCACCGAGCCAGTCGCATACAGGGTTCACTAGGTTCTTGCACCGAACATCCATCAGAGCCTGCATCCCCATCTCACCAGCAGCTCCCTTCTTCTCGTCAGTAAATCCCTCGGTCAATATAGTCAGGCATTCTTGTGAAGCCCTATTGCGATAATGTTTCTTCTTCTGCATAACAGACAAATGATCATTTGTTGCCATGTTTCAATGTCATGAAAATTTAGTTCCTAACAGACGATTGCAAACTCAATGTGACATTAAGAACATATGCGGGTGGAAAATTACCTCATCGCCATCTTTTGTCCGTCCACTTGCGCGATTTTGTTGCGGTAACTCCATGAAGTCATCATCATCGTTTGATGGTCGCCGCAAGCCATTGTGGTGAGGTAAGAACAAAACACATGTTAGGTGAAATGAAAAACACAGGAGACAGATACACAAAGAAATGGATGAAGTAAGTATTCACTTGATATCATCGATGAAAACAGAAAATTAAAACTCTAATGGTTGCCCCAATGTTTAAGCATCTGAAAGAGGACAGTAATTGCGATGTGATGAACATACACAAAAGGCAGAAAAAATAAATCAAAATGGAAAATCAAATGTAGAAGCATGGCAAACTGGACGTGTATGAACTTATGAAGGAAGCAGTTGCCATCTAGCAGAATGTACTTGCCACATTGGCTCAATTGAAAGTTACAAGATGAGGCAATATCATAGGAACACCCACACCCCCTATGATTGTCCCACAAGAAATGTGGCAACTAAACACATTGGCTTCATTAAAAAATGTACAGATCATAAGGCACTTTAACAATGTTCAAGTTGCCATGTTAGCACAAGACAATGCAAAGAAAGGCACACATCTTCCACTGCACAAATATAGAATGTGGCAACTCACACCCTGTCCTCATATAAAAATGAGTTGCCATATATGTTCACAGGCAAATGTACTAGGTTGAAATTGCCCTGTTAAAGTGCAGGACAATTCAAAAAGTGCAAAAAAACATCCACTACACAACATGTAATGTGGAAATTCACAACCTGGCCTCATATTAAAATGAGTTGCCATGTAATACAGCCAAATATGTTCAGATATCATAAGTCAGCATGGCAAAACGCAAATTGAGTCTATAGTACAATGAATTTGCCCATTATCTTGCCTACAACATGGCAACAGCCATAGTGTGTTCACAAAATTAGTTGCCACATGGAAAGCATATTTGTGGCAACTGACATGGTTGATCAGGAAATTAGTTGCCATCCAGTGCAGATAGTTGCTAAAATTTCCATGGCTGCCTTTGTACTACACTTTGAAATACAACTACCTAGATCTAGGGTTCATTCGCAACTATCATACCCTGAAATTCAACAACGAAAAACTTCCTGCACTGATGGCAATAGCATTTCGAGGCAATACATGTCGGTGGGAAACGACACCTATGGGATCAAAAGAATCCCTACTATGGTTTCTGGGGCACAGGGTTGTGAGAAAAGCAGGATCAACAGTCAACACAATTATCGTTTACCCAGGTTCGGGCCACGAGGATGCGTAATACCCTAGTCCTGCTTTGGTGGCTGTATTTCAGAGAGTTCTTGAGCTCTCGAACTAGCTATGGTGGCTGCATAGTCCAAAAGAGCCGAATCCCTCTCCAGTATGCGAAGGGCCTCCTTCTACAGTCGAAAGGGGCTGCCACAGTGGCACACGGAAGGTGGAAAGGCCTACAGTGCTGCGAGATTATCGCTCGTGTTACAGGACAAGACGCATTTAATGCGTAGCTTAGGTGTCCCTTAGCTTTATTGGGGACGGGGACGAGGCACGTCCCGTCCGTTGCCGCCTCGCCTTGCTTCGACACGCGCCCAGGCCAGCAGTGCATGCGGCGCCATGTAGGCAGGCAGGCAGCCGAGGTGGCGCGGTGGTAGGGTTTTCATGAAGATCTACATGCCACTATGTAGGTGCTTGCTGAGTTGGCGTAGGGGCCGCCCGTCGCCACACAGGTGCCTTCCCAACTGGTTGAGCTAGCAGCTGCTTGGGGATGGCGGTGGAGTCTTGGTCAACGCGGGCCTGGCTGTGGCCCGCTGATGCCTTCGGCAAGGGTCTTGCCGGGGGCCCCGGCAAGGGTCTTGCCGTGGCGCGCAGACGTCCCCGGCAAGGATTTTGCCGGGGGTCTTATGATTTTCCTTGGCAAGGATCTTGCCGAGGATTGTCGTCTTCTGGTTCTCATCTGATCCCATATCTCTATGGTCTTGACAAAGATTTTAAAAGGAAGACGGACAATGATGGTAAGTATCACCATTAAGAAAGCTCGACTTGTCGTTAAGATGTTTTCCGACAAGTTCAAGGAGTTGACTGCGATGAGACTTTCTCACTCGTAGCGATGCTAAGAGTCTGTTGGAATTATATTAGCGATTACTGCATTATTTATGAAATCTTGCAGATAGGATGTCAAAACATTGTTTCCTCGACAATTTTTTGAGGAAAGGTTGTATGTGATACAACCGGAAGGTTTTGTCAATCCTGAAAGATGCTAACAAGTATGCAAAGCTCCAGCAATCCTTCTAAGAACTGGAGTAAGCATCTCGGAGTTGGAATGTATGCTTTGATGAGATGATCAAAGATTTTGGGTTTATACAAAGTTTATGAGAAACTTGTATTTCCAAAGAAGTGAGTGGGAGCACTATAGAATTTCTGATGAGTATATGTTGTTGACATATTATGGATCAGAAATGATGTAGAATTTCTGGAAAGCATATAGGGTTATTTGGAAAGTGTTTTTCAATGGAAAGCCTGGATTAAGCTACTTGAACATTGAGCATCAAGATCTATAAGGATAGATCAAAACGCTTAATGGTACTTTCAAATGAGCACATACCTTGACATGATCTTGAAGGTGTTCAAGATGGATCAGTCAAAGAAGGAGTTCTTGCCTGAGTTGTAAGGTATGAAGTTAAGACTTAAAGCTCGACCACGGCAGAATAGAGAGAAAGGACGAAGGTCGTCCCCTATGCTTAAGACATAGGCTCTACAGTATGCTATGCTGTGTACCGCACCTGAAATGTGCCTTGCCATGAGTCAGTCAAGGGGTACAAGAGTGATCTAAGAATGGATCACAGGACAGCGGTCAAAGTTATCCTTAGTAACTAGTGGACTAAGGAATTTTCTCGATTATGGAGGTGATAAAGAGTTCGACATAAAGAGTTACGTCGATGCAAGCTTAACACCTATCCGGATAGCTCTGAGTAGAGATACCGGATACGTATAATGGAGCAACAATTTAGAATAGCTCCAAGTAGAACAGTTATTTGAAATGGCTCCAAATATAGCGTAGTAGCTGCATCTACAAGATGACATAGAGATTTGCGAAGTACATACGGATCTGAAAGATTCAGACCCGTTGACTATAACATCTCTCACAAGCATAACATGATCAAACCCAGAACTCATCGAGTGTTAATCACATGGTAATGTGAACTAGATTATTGACTCTAGTAAACTCTTTGGGTGTTAGTCACATGGGGATGTGACCTTGAGTGTTAATCACATATCGATGTGAACTAGATTATTGACTCTAGTGCAAGTGGGAGACTGTTGGAAATATGCCCTAGAGGCAATAATAAATTGATTATTATTATATTTCCTTGTTCATGATAATCGTTTATTATCCATGCTAGAATTGTATTGATAGGAAACTCAAATACATGTGTGGATACATAGACAACACCATGTCCCTAGTAAGCCTCTAGTTGACTAGCTCGTTGATCAATAGATGGTCACGGTTTCCTGATCATGGACATTGGATGTCGTTGATAATGGGATCACATCATTAGGAGAATGATGTGATGGACAAGACCCAATCCTAAGCCTAGCACAAGATCATGTAGTTCGTATGCTGAAGCTTTTCTAATGTCAAGTATCATTTCCTTAGACCATGAGATTGTGCAACTCCCGGATACCGTAGGAGTGCTTTGGGTGTGCCAAACGTCACAACGTAACTGGGTGGCTATAAAGGTACACTACAGGTATCTCCGAAAGTGTCTGTTGGGTTGGCACGAATCGAGACTGGGATTTGTCACTCCGTGTAACGGAGAGGTATCTCTGGGCCCACTCGGTAGGACATCATCATAATGTGCACAATGTGATCAAGGAGTTGATCATGGGATGATGTGTTACGGAACGAGTAAAGAGACTTGCCGGTAACGAGATTGAACAAGGTATCGGGATAACGACGATCGAATCTCGGGCAAGTATCGTACCGCTAGACAAATGGAATTGTATACAGGATTGATTAAGTCCTTGACATCGTGGTTCATCCGATGACATCATCATGGAACATGTGGGGGCCAACATGGGTATCCATATCCCGCTGTTGGTTATTGACCGGAGAACGTCTCGGTCATGTCTACATGGTTCCCGAACCCGTAGGGTCTACACACTTAAGGTTCGGTGACGCTAGGGTTATAGAGATATTAGTATGCGGTAACCCGAAAGTTGTTCGGAGTCCCGGATGAGATCCCGGACGTCACGAGGAGTTCTGGAATGGTCCGGAGGTATAGAATTATATATAGGAAGTGCTATTTCGGCCATCGGGACAAGTTTCGGGGTCACCGGTATTGTACCGGGACCACCGGAAGGGTCCCGGGGGTCCACCGGGTGGGGCCACCTGCCCCGGGGGGGCACATGGGCTGTAGGGGGTGCGCCTTGGCCTATATGGGCCAAGGGCACCAGCCCCAAGAGGCCCATGCACCAAGAGAAGAGGAAAAGGAAGAGTCCTAAAGGGGGAAGGCACCTCCGAGGTGCCTTGGGGAGGAGGGACTCCTCCGTGGCCGCACCCTTCCTTGGAGGAAGGGCCAAGGCTGCGCCCCCCCCCCTCTCTCTTGGCCCTATATATAGTGGGGGAAGGGAGGGCAACCAAACCCAAGCCCTGGCGCCTCCCTCTCCCTCCCATGACACATCTCCCTCCTCCCGCAGCGCTTGGCGAAGCCCTGTTGGAATCCCGCTACTTCCACCACAACGTTGTCGTGCTGCTGGATCTCCATCAACCTCTCCTTTCCCCTTGCTGGATCAAGAAGGAGGACACGTCGCTGCTTCGTACGTGTGTTGAACGCGGAGGTGCCGTCCGTTCGGCGCTAGGATCATCGGTGATTTGGATCACGACGAGTACGACTCCATCAACCCCGTTCTCTTGAACGCTTCCGCGCGCGATCTACAAGGGTATGTAGATCCACTCCTCCCTCGTTGCTAGATGACTCCATAGATTGATCTTGGTGACACGTAGGAAAATTTTGAATTATTGCTACGTTCCCCAACAAATCCCGCACGCATGCGTCACATCACAGTTAATGGGAAAGGAGGCGGCCCGCGCCTTCCCCGTAAAAGGGAATAACCGCGGGAGCGCTGCTCACTTTACCCCCTATGTCTTTTCCAATCTCAGAGCCGCCGCCCCCTTCTCCTTCCTCCCTAAGCATTCGCTTTTGCTCGCCGTTTCTGCGTCTCCACCGTCTTCCGCCTCTCGCTCCCCACAGCCGCCATGGCGCCCAAATCCACCAAGGGCAAGGGAGTGGCCAAGGATGCCGAAGCAAAGGAGCCACCGGAGAGCGCGCTGGCGACGCAGGGGACGCAGCTCGCCTACTTCCCCTCGACGGTCGATGTATTCGAGCTCCGGGAGGCCTTCAAACCCCTGTGGGGGGTGAATACGGGGGGAGAGAAAACGGGGCATCCAGCCACGCGCGTCATCCCCGCCAATTGCACCGGGGCTGCCCCAAATCGGTACCCTTTCTTTGTCGACTACTTCTCCCGCGGGCTCTGTCCCCCCTTCTCTGATTTCTTCAGTGATGTCATGCACACCTACGGCTTCCACCTTTTGGATTTTACTCCAAATGCCCTGGCGTGCATTGCCCTTTTCGCGCACCTCTGCGAGGGCTTCGTCGGGGTGCATCCCAACATGACGCTCTTCCGCCACTACTTCTCCCCTCGGATCCAACCGGGGGGCGCCATTTTCGATTGCGTCACCTGGATCCCAAGGTCCAAGGGGGCGTACCCGGAGGGCGCCATGAAGGAGAGGTGGGAAGAATGGCAGAGCCGGTGGTGCCGGATTGAAGAAAAGGACCCGCCGGCGTTCTGTGAGGTTCGCCGGGTGCCGCAGGTCCGCAGAAGTGATTGGAGCGACGTCGACGTTGACGACGAGAAGCTCATGATCGCCACCACCAGGATCCTTCGGCTCACTGAGGCCGGGCTCACCCTCGAGATGATCCGGGCGGACCGCTGAATCGCTCCGCTGCACAACAAGGGAGGCCGGCCTGGCTCTTCACGAACGCTGCCGACATCATGAGGCTTCGCCTCGGCCTCGACCACAATTTCACAGTGATGGGGCATGCCCACTTCTGCCAGCGGCTCTTCCAGCTTGATGTGGGCCGCGACGGCGAGGTCGAGCGGACCGGCAAGGCCGCGAGGGCCGCCGCGAAGGCCGGCAAGGTCTCCAAGGGGCCTTTGTTCAAGTTGCCGGCAGGAGTGGTCCCGCTGAGCAACAACTCGCGCCGGACCGACATCATCGCCATGATGCCGGACTGCAACGCGCATGGCCTTGACCCGAGCTGGGTCGAGCCGGAAGACATCCAGGTGTAGTAGTTCTTCGACACCTTGCACGAGGGGTACGTCACCGACGAGCCGTGGCTCATCCAGGACACCACCCAGGCGGAGTTGGACTACATCTCCGCCAGGGCGATGGAGGTGAAGCTTGCCGAGGAGGCCGGCAGCGCCGGTGGCGTGGAGGACAAGGCTGCGACGGACGCAGAGGAGGAGGAGCTCGCCCGGTGGGCGAAGGCCACTGGGAGGGCCAGCAGCACCGGCACCAGGGCCCCTCTCGTTGAGGATGCGACTGACGAGACGTCGAAGGAGGAATCCGAGGCTGTCGACCCTCCGGCCACGGGGAGCGGGCGAGTCCTGCGGCGGGCCATCTCTGGCGAGTCGGTTCGGCCCGGCAAGGCTGCTCCACCGCAGCAGACCCAGGAGGGGTCCACGTGCTAGACAAGGGCCATGGTGGCAAGGAAGTTGGTGAAGGCCGTGGTGGCGAAGAAGAAAGCAACTGCCTCCTCTTCGCCCAAGCGTAGCCTGACTCCGCCTTATTCCCCACCTCTGGCAAATGTTGGCACGGAGGTTGACTTCGACTACGGGTCCCTCAGCCCAAGGAGGAAGAGGAAGGCAACAGAGGAGGAGGTGGATGTCGAGTAAGCATGTTGCTCCTTTTCGCCATCTCTGTCTCCTCAATCTGTGCCGCCTGTCCTGACTTATTTTCACCTTTGCAGGGACGCGGAGATGCTGGCCCAGAGAGTGAAGAGGGCCAAGGCCTCGGGGGCGGCCAGCCCCCGGCTGGTACTTCGAGGGCGCCACTGGTGGTGTTGAGCAGTCCGGAGAGCAGCCCCCGGCGCAGCCCCCAGCGTAAGTTCATCGCTCACTTCTTGTCGACGTGTGTCAGGGGCATGATGCTTGGGCGCTGACCTAGCCGTGTACGTAGGAGGAGAGCAACGGCAGGAGGAGCCATAGAGGGCTACTCCCAACACGCCGCCCCCATCAACCACGCTGCCCCGAGGGGCGTCCCCGGTAAGGGCGCCAACCACCGAGCCCACGCACATGGAGGAGGAGGAGGAGAACTCGGGCGCCGATGGCTTCGCCTCGGCGCCAAATGTTGGTGTGGAGGGGACTTCTGCTTCCCAGCCCGACACTGGTAAGTCTCTGGCCTTCCGTCCCTGCTCTTTCTCTTCTTTTTGAATCTTATTCTTGGCTTCGTCTCATCCTTTCCTTGGTGTCTAGATCCCCCCTCGACAGACCCGGAGGACATCGACACCATTATCAGGGATGTTGCCAAGGCTGCCGAGGCGGAGGCCGATAAGATCGCCGCCGAGGAGGCCGCCAAGGGCGCTGCTGAGGATGCTGCCAAGGAGTCCGCCGGGGAGCCCGGCAAGGGGCCTGCCGGGGAGGCCGGCAAGTCCGCTGCCGAGGAAGAGGTGGTTGATCCTCCTCCGCTGCCTCTGGCTCTGGCAGGTACCTGAAGGTGAGTGACGACCTCTTTGTCCAACTCCCAGGCGCGTCGAGCCACCAGGGCTCCCGTTGAGGGAGAGGTGTTCAACGATGAAGTACTTGCCGCCATCGGGCTCGAGGTCGTCGATGAGCCGAGCGCTGGTGGCGACGGCTCCCAGCAGGAGCGGCTCCTCTAGGCCATGGGAGCCAGCTTTTGGAAGCTCCAAGCGCTCCACCGCGCCCGCCTGGACAAGGCCAAGTCCAGGATGGCGATGGCGTACCTCAATGTGCGCGTCGCCGCGACGCAGACTTGGTTCCGCCAAGTGATACGTCTCTGTCGTATCGACTTTTCCAAACACTTTTGCCCTTGTTTTGGACTCTAACTTGCATTATTTGAATGGAACTAACCCAGACTGACGCTGTTTTCAGCAGATTTTCCATGGTTTTATTTATGTGCAGAAACAAAAGTTCTCAGAATGACCTGAAACTTCACGGAGCTTATTTTTGGAAAATATAAAAAATATTGGCGAAAGAATCAACGTCAGGGGGCCCACACCCTGGGCACGAGGGTGGGGGGCGCGCCCCCTGCCTCATGGGCCCCCTGACGCTCTACCGACCTCAACTCCAATTCCATATATTCGTGTTCGGGGAGAAAAAAATCAGAGAGAAAGTTTCATCGCGTTTTACGATACGGAGCCGCCGCCAAGCCCTAAAACCTCTCGGGAGGGCTGATCTGGAGTCCGTTTGGGGCATCATCAACCATTCGCCATCACCAATTTCATGATGCTCACCGCCGTGCGTGAGTAATTTCATCATAGGCTTGTTGGACGGTGATGGGTTGGATGAGATTTATCATGTAATCGAGTTAGATTTGTTAGGGTTTGATCCCTAGTATCCACTATGTTCTGAGATTGATGTTGCTATGACTTTTCTATGCTTAATACTTGTCACTAGGGCCTGAGTGCCATGATTTCAGAGCTGAACCTATTATGTTTTCATGAGTATATGTGAGTTCTTGATCCTATCTTGCAAGTCTATAGTCACCTAGTATGTGTTATGATCCGGCAACCCCGAAGTGACAATAATCGGGACCACTCCCGGTGATGACCGTAGTTTGAGGAGTTCATGTAGTCACTCTATGTCAATGCTTTGGTCTGGTACTCTATTAAAAGGAGGACTTAATATCCCTTAGTTTCCGCTAGGACCCCGCTGCCACGGGAGGGTAGGACAAAAGATGGCATGCAAGTTCTTTTCCATAAGCACGTATGACTATATTCGGAATACATGCCTACATTACATTGATGAATTGGAGCTAGTTCTGTGTCACCCTATGTTATGATTGTTACATGATGAGCCACATCTGGCATAATTCTCCATCACCGATCTAATGCCTACGAGCTTTTCACATACTGTTCTTCGCTTATTTACTTTTCCGTTGCTACTATTACAATCACTACAAAAGCCAAAAATATTACTTTTGCTACCTTTACCGTTACTTCCATATTACTTTGCTACTAAATACTTTGCTGCAGATATTAAGTTATCCAGGTGTGGTTGAATTGACAACTCAACTGCTAATACTTGAGAATATTCTTTGGCTCCCCTTGTGTCGAATCAATAAATTTGGGTTGAATACTCTACCCTCGAAAATTGTTGCGATCCCCTATACTTGTGGGTTATCAAGACTATTTTCTGGCGCCGTTGCCGGGGAGCATATCTCTATTCTTTGAGTCACTTGGGATTTATATCTGCTAGTCACTATGAGGAACTTGAAAGACGAGAAAACTAAAATTTATCCCTCAACCATGAGGGGAGGTAAGGAACTGCCATCTAGCTCTGCACTTGATTCACCTTCTGTTTTGAGTAAGCTTGCGACACCTAAACCTGCTTCTGCTATTAATTCTGATATGTCGCATGTATTGATGATGCCACTTCTGCTATGCATGATACTTATGATGAAACTACTTCTATGCTTGATACTACTATGCCACTTGGTGAATTTCTTGATGAACGACTTGCTAGGGCTAGAGAGAATGAAATTATTGAAGCTGATAATATTGATGAGAGTGATGATGAAGACTCTCCCAATAAATATGAATTTCCTGTTGTGCCTGAGGGCTATGTTATGGATGAAGAAACTGCTAGAGACTTTCTTGCTTGCAATGATAGAAGTGATCTTAAGAAATTATTAGCTAAGCTTAAACAAAAAACTCTGAATGCTAGAATGAAATATGATCCTGCTTATTTTACTTCACCAATCTTTTTTACTGATAAGGATTATGAATTCTCTATTGATCCTGATATAATTACTTTGGTGGAATCTGATCCTTTCTATGGCTATGAATCTGAAACTGTTGTGGCACATCTCACTAAATTAAATGATATAGCCACCCTGTTCACTAATGATGAGAGAACTCGCTACTTCCATCTCCTTAAAATATTTCCGTTCTCATTAAAGGGTGATGCTAAGATATAGTTTAATTCTCTTGATCCTGGTTGTGTGCGTAGTCCCCAGGATATGATTTATTACTTCTCTGCTAAATATTTCCCTGCTCATAAGAAACAAGCTGCTTTAAGGGAAATATATAATTTTGTGCAAATTGAACAAGAGAGTCTCCCACAAGCTTGGGGGAGGCTTCTCCAATTACTTAATGCTTTGCGTGATCATCCTCTTAAGAAAAATGAAATACTTGATATCTTTTATAATGGACTAACCGATGCTTCCAGAGACCACCTGGGTAGTTGTGCTGGTTCTGTTTTCAGGGAAAGAACACCAGATGAAGCTAAAATTCTATTGAATAATATGTTGACCAATGAAAATAATTGGACACTTCCTGAACCAATTCCTAGGCCAACTCCGAAGAAGAGGGGTGTTCTATTTCTCAGTCCTGAAGATATGCAAGAGGCAAAGAAATCTATGAAGGAAAAATGTATAAAAGCTAAAGATGTTTAGAATTGACCTCCTATTGAAGAAATACATGGTCTTAATTTACAGCCTGTTGAAGAAACACATGGTCTTAATTCATCACCTATTGAAGAAACACATGGTCTTCATAACCCGACACAGGTAGTAAAGGTAAATTCTCTCTATAGATATGATAAAGTTGAAATCCCTCCTACTAAGTTTGCTACCAATGTTTGGATGAGTTTGATAATTTATGGTTAATCAAGAAAATTTTAATGTTTATTTTGGTAGACAATTAAAACAAAATGCTTATATGATTGAACACTTGGGTGATTATATGTTTAGAGTTAAAGGTGAACTTAAATTCATTAGTAAACATGCTTCTATGGTTACCACTCAAGTAGAACAAGTACTTAATGCTCAGAATGATTTGCTCAATGAATTGAATAGTAAGAATAATGACTATGCTGTTAGAGTGGCTACTAGAACTGGTAAGATGACTCAGGAACCTTTGTATCCTGAAGGCCATCCTAAGAGAATTGAGCAGGACTCTCAGAGAAATAATATTGATGCACCTAGTTCTTCTAAAAAGAAGGTAAAGAAAAATGATAGGACTTTGCATGCTTCTAGTAAACCTATTGCTGAAACACCTGAGAATCCAAATGATATTTCTATTTCTGATGCTAAAACACAATCTGGTAATGAACATGAACCTAGCGATAATGTTAATGATAATGTTCATGATGATGCTCAACCTAGCAATGATAATGAAGTAGAAATTGAACCTGCTGTTGATATTGATAACCCACAATCAAAGAATCAACGTTATGATAAGAGGGACTTTGTTGCTAGGAATCATGGTAAAAAAAGAGAACCATGGGTTCAGAAACCCATGCCTTTTCCTCCAAAACCATCCAAGAAAAAGGATGAAGAGGATTTTGAGCGCTTTGCTGAAATGATTAGACCTATCTTTTTGCGTATGCGATTAACTGATATGCTCAAAATGAATCCTTATGCTAAGTATATGAAAGAAATTGTCACTAATAAAAGCAAGATACCGGAAGCTGAAATTTCCACCATGCTTGCTAATTACATGTTTAAGGGTGGAATTCCTAAGAAACTTGGAGATCTAGGATTACCTACTATACCATAATCCATTAAAATAAACTATGTTAGAACTACTTTATGTGATCTTGGAGCCAGTGTTAGTGTTATGCCTCTCTCTTTATATCGTAGACTTGGTTTGAATAAGTTGACACCTACTGAAATATCTTTGCAAATGGCTGATAAATCAACTGCTATACCTGTCGGTATTTGTGAGGATGTGCCTGTTGTGGTTGTGGACATTACTATTTTAACGGACTTTGTTACTCTTGATATTCCCGAGGACGATAGTATGTCTATTATTCTTGGAAGACCCTTTTTGAATACTACAGGGGCTTTATTGATTGCAACAAAGGCAATGTCACTTTTCATGTTAATGGTAATGAGCATATGGTACACTTTCCGAGGAAACAACCTCAAGTCCATAGTATCAACTCTATTGGAAAAATTCCATCGATTATTATTGGAGGTTTTGAATTTCCTCTTCCTACTGCCAAAAAGAGATATGATATTCTTATTATTGGGGATGTACATATCCCCGTTGAGGTAACATAGTGTTATTCGAAATTTCTCTGGTTTCAAGCAATTCGGAATGAGTTTGTTAACAAGACCTGATCAACCTTGTTAGTGGATTCCTTTTGATGAGCATGAGATGGATGAAGTTAGAAAGCACAACCTTCTGTACCCCCCTTTTACTTTCTGTTATTCAGTTGAAATAAAGTAAAAATAGTATTTTTCTGTCTGTTTTCTGAATTATCCATGCAATATAAAAATACCCCAAAAATAAAAGTTCTCCAAATGCCCTGAATTTGAAATATGATTTTTCTGGTATATTTGAGAATATTTGGCACTGAGAACACAGTAGGGGGAGCAACCGCCTGGGCACGAGGGTCCAGGGCGTGCCCACTCCCCTGGGCGCGCCCCCTGCCTCGTGGGCCCATGGTGGCTTCCCTCCACTTATTCCTGCACCCACACACTTCTTCTTCCTCCCAAAAAAAATCACCATCCAGCTCAAGCACGAGTTCTGGCTCATTTTGCTATGATTTTTGATCTCCTTGCTCAAAGCACCTCTCACAAAACTGCTTTGGGGGATTGTTCCTTGGTATGTGACTCCTCCATTGGTCCAATTAGTTTTTGCTCTAGTGCTTTATTCATTGCAATTTTGTGTTGCCTAGGTGACCGTGTTCTTGAGCTTGCATGTCAAATTTATATGGTTCCAAGTAGTTCTAATGCATGATATAGGCTCTAGGCGCTTGTAGGAGTAGTTGCTATCAATTTTGTTGAGCTTGGTTCACTTTTATTTGAAGTTACTATAAATTTCAGAAATTTTTCAGAGGAAGAAATATGTTTAGGAAAATGTACCAAGGTGGTCCTTCAATGAAGCAAGGACCCAGGCTTGCAATGCGTGATGCTAATGATGAACCACCAAGGGACGCTCCAGTGCGGCCTTGTGAATGGCCTTCAGAGGACTTCATGGATCAAGCAAGAATTAAGGAAGAATTTAACGCATATTTATGTAACGCTGGTCTTGTGAGCTTCGAGGCAGAAAAGTGTCGTCAGTACCACTATCTCAGTAGTTCCTTTGTGAGGAGGTTTGAATTTTCATCTACACGTAATTCTCAAACTGTCCTGTTCGATCTTTATGAAAATTCTTATACTATGGACTTAGAGGGTTTTACCACTGCTTGTAAACTTCCACAATGGGGTAGTACTAGTGAACCTCGCAAATCTGAATTTAGAGATTTTCTTGCTATAGTATAACTATGGGGGAATCTTGTGACATAGCACAAGCTACCATAGGGAGCATTCATTTTCCTGCTTCACATTATTTTGCTCTCTTCATAGGTAGGTGCATAAATGGTAAGGATGAAGCATTTCACATGTGTGTCCCTAACCTCAGTATTCTCAGGAGTGCTATTTTAGGAGATAAACATTATAATTTGGGAGCCATTGTTGCACGTAGGTTGCATCACAATAGATTTAATGGAGATTTCATTGGGGGAATTTATGCAACCCGTATAGCTAATTTCCTTGGTATAACTATACGTGAGGATGATATTGAGTTGCCTCCTGCTCATTTAGATTATGAGGCTATGGTGCGCCACTGTTTTGTTGAGAGGAACGATCAGTTCCTCCAGTACCGACTAATCTTTGACAGACGACGCACCTATCACGGCGCTCTCCCTGCTTCTACTTTCTTTGACTTTCAGGCAAACGGGAGATATTACATAACCAGAGAGGAGGTGGAGGAGTATAAGAGGAGGGCTGAGATAGCTCGCCTCCAAGCTGCAGCCCACGACGCAATGACTGCTGCATCTCAGTACGACCCCAACTATAATTTTGGATATCCGCCAGGCCATCAGTGGCAATAGACCAACTTACGCCAAAAGCCTAAGGTTGGGGGAGTACATATTTCTCACCGACATTACATTTATGTTCAACACTCATTGCTAGATGTTGGCGCTCATACTCTTTCATTGTAATATCCACGCTAGTTTATTTTCTTTTTCTTGCTTTCTTCTTGTGTGTCTGATAGATCTTAAGAAAAACAAAAAAAATTACTAGTAGCTTTTAGCTAGTTTACTTTCTTGCTGTAGTAGTAGTAATTAAAAAGAAAAACTCAAAAAGATTTCCTGTTCTTCTTTTGCTTGTTGGGAGCTTTCCCGTGTAAGTAGTTTTATTTCTTTTCTTTTCTTTGGGGGTCGATAGGAGTAGACCATAATTAAATTGTTGAAGTGGCTCTATTATGCATTATTGTTGATTTAACCAAGAGCCCATATTGCCTTGTCTTCTCCTGTTTATTGAATGCTCGCAGATTCCAGCTTAGTCCAATGCACGTGCACTATTATTATTATTCACATCGTTCGGTCGTGCAAGTGAAAGGCAATTATGATGATATATGATGAACTGATTGAGATGAGAGAAACTGGTATGAACTCGACCTCTCTTGTTTTTGTAAATATGATTAGTTCATCGTTCCTGATTCAACCTATTATGAATAAACATGTTTGCAATGACAATTAGAGATCATAGTTGCTTATGCCATGCTTAATTAGCTAGGAGTTTATAATGGTTTACCTTGCATGCCAACATGCTATTAAAATGGTTGTGATGTGGTATGATGGGGTGGTATCCTCCTTTGAATGATTCAAGTGACTTGACTTGGCACATGTTCACGCATGTAGTTGAAACAAAATCAACATAGCCTTCACGATATTTATGTTCATGGTGGATTATATCCTACTCATGCTTGCACTCAATGTTTATTAATTTTAATGCATGTTCATCACTGCTGTCGCTCTCTAGTTGATCGCTTCCTAGTATTTTGCTAGCCTTCACTTGTACTAAGAGGGAATACTGCTTGTGCATCCAATCCCTTAAACCCCAAAGTTATTCCATATGAGTCCACTATACCTTCCTATATGCGGTATCTACCTGCCGTTCCAAGTAAATTTGTATGTGCCAAACTCTAAACCTTCAAATGAAATTCTGTTTTGTATGCTCGAATAGCTCATGTATCAACTAGGGATGTCCATATCTTCCATGTTAGGTGGGTTATTCTCAAGAGGAGTGGACTCCACTCCTCACTCACGAGAAAATGGCTGGTCACCGGGATGCCCAATCCCATGCTTTATGCAAATCAAATCAAAATAATTGCAAACAAAACTCCCCTGGGGCTGTTGCTAGTTGGAGGCACTCGTTGTTTCGAGCCAGCCATGGATTGATGCTTGTTGGTGGAGCGGGGAGTATAAACTTTACCATTCTGTTTGGGAACCGCCTATAATGTGTGTAGCATGGAAGATATTGCCATCTCTTGGTTGTTATGTTGACAATGAAAGTATGCCGCTCAAAATATTATTTATCTCTATTTCAAAATCGAGCTCTGGCACCTCTATAAATCCCTGCTTCCCTCTACGAAGGGCCTATCTATTTACTTTTATGTTGAGTCATCACCCTCTTATTAAAAAGCACCAGCTGGAGAGCACCGCTCTCATTTGCATCCATTACTGTTAATTTATATTGGGTATGACTATGACTGGATCTCTTCTACCATGAATTACAATGTCTAGTGAGTCCTTGATCTTTAAAGGTGCTCTGCATTTATGTTTTGCGGTCTCAAAAAGGGCTAGCGAGATACCATCTTGTTATATCATATCATGATTGTTTTGAGAAAGTGTTGTCATCCGAGATTTATTATTATTGCTCACTAGTTGATTATGCCATTGACATGAGTAAACATGAGACCTAAGAGTTATTGTGAATATGTTTAGTTCATAATCTTTACTGAAAACCTGAATGCTTGCTTTACATATTTACAACAACAAGAGCAAACAGAGTTTGTAAAAGTTTTTCTTTATCACTTTCAGTTTATCAACTGAATTGCTTGAGGACAAGCCAAGGTTTAAGCTTGGGGAGTTGATACGTGTCCATCGTATCTACTTTTCCAAACACTTTTGCCCTTGTTTTGGACTCTAACTTGCATGATTTGATGGAACTAACCCGGACTGATGATGTTTTTTTCAGCAGACTTTCCATGGTGTTATTTATGTGCAGAAACAAAAGTTCTTGGAATGACCTGAAACTTCACAGAGCTTATTTTTGGAAAATATAAAAAATATTGGTGAAAGAATCAACGTCAGGGGTCCACACCCTGGGCACGAGGGTGGGGGGCACGCCCTACCACCCTAGGCGCGCCCCCTGCCTCGTGGGCCCCCTGACGCTCTACCGACCTCAACTCCAACTCCATATATTCGTGTTCGGGGAGAAAAAATTAGAGAGAAAGTTTCATCGCGTTTTACGATATGGAGCCGCCGCCAAGCCCTAAAACCTCTCGGGAGGGCTGATCTGGAGTCTGTTCGGGGCTCCGGAGAGGGGAATCCGTCGCCATCGTCATCATCAACCATCCTCCATCACCACTTTCATGATGCTCACCGCCGTGCGTGAGTAATTCCATCGTAGGTTTGCTGGACGGTGATAGGTTGGATGAGATTTATCATGTAATCGAGTTAGATTTGTTAGGGTTTGATCCCTGGTATCCACTATGTTCTGAGATTGATGTTGCTATGACTTTGCTGTGCTTAATGCTTGTCACTAGGGCCCGAGTGCCATGATTTCAGATCTGAACCTATTATGTTTTCATGAATATATGTGAGTTCTTGATCCTATCTTGCAAGTCTATAGTCACCTAGTATGTGTTATGATCCGGCAACCCCGAAGTGACAATAATCGGGACCACTCCCGGTGATGACCGTAGTTTGAGGAGTTCATGTATTCACTATGTGTTAATGCTCTGGTCCGGTACTCTATTAAAAGGAGGCCTTAATATCCCTTAGTTTCCGCTAGGACCCCGCTGCCACGGGAGGGTAGGACAAAAGATGGCATGCAAGTTCTTTTCCATAAGCACGTATGACTATATTCGGAATACATTCCTACATTACATTCATGAATTGGAGCTAGTTCTGTGTCACCCTATGTTATGATTGTTACATGATGAACCACATCTGGCATAATTCTCCATCACCGATCCAATGCCTACGAGCTTTTCACATATTGTTCTTCACTTATTTACTTTTTTGTTGCTACTGTTACAATCACTACAAAACCCAAAAATATTACTTTTGCTACCGTTACCGTTACTTCCATATTACTTTGCTACTAAATACTTTGCTGCAGATATTAAGTTATCCAGGTGTGGTTGAATTGAAACTCAACTGCTAATACTTGAGAATATTCTTTGGCTCCCCTTGTGTCGAATCAATAAATTTGGGTTGAATACTCTACCCTCGAAAACTGTTGCGATCCCCTATACTTGTGGGTTATCACCAAGCCTGCGAAGAACTAAAGACCGCCCAGGGTGAGCTGGCCAAGTGTGAGGTGGAGCTCACAATGCAGCAGGCTGACATCGAGAAGGCTCAAGAGATGGCGGAGAACTTGGCCGCCACCGCCCGGACCCAGCACGAGGCCGCGCTGAACTCCTAGGAGGAGGACCTCGCCAAACGCGAGGCGGACATCGATGCCAAACTCCGCGCCAAGGACGAGGAGGTGGAGAAACTTGTCTTGCAGCGGACCCAAGAGCTGGAGCAAAGCCATAAGGAGGCGCTCGATGCCCAAGCTCTGGTTCACGCCGGCAAGGTGAAGGAGCTGGAGGTGGAGCGGGATGGGCTGAAGGACCAGGCCCTGAAGCTGTCCCAGGAGAAGGACACACTCAACAACGCCCTGATGGAGGCGTAGGGCACGGCCGTCAGCAGGGCCGAGGAGCTCTCCGAGGCCAACAACTCCATCAAAGACCTCAAGCTGAAGCTGGAGGGTCTCGAGGGGATGCTGTCGGAGAGCAAGGCCCGGGAGGGGATCCTGGCCAAAGATCTAGAGAACGAGAAGCAGCTGCGGAAGAATGAGGCCGCCAACCACAAGGATGTTGTGGAGGGTCATGACCGCTGGGTCGGCCGCCTCGGGGACGTCGCCGGCAGGATCACCACGCAGCTGGCCGCCATGGGGATGCCAAACGTGAGGTACGCCCCAGAGTGCAGCGGGACCACCAACGCCAAGCTGACCCTGTTCTTCGAGGGCGTTCTCGGGGCCCTGGAGCAGTTCCACTCCAACAGGGTGGCTTCACTGGCCGACGAGAACCGAAGGCTCTGCCGTGGTGCCATGACCAAGGTCCTCACCAAGGTGGCGTACTAGAACCCCACCCTTGACTTTGACGTCGTGCTGGATAGCTTGCTGGAGGGTACTGACCTCGCGCCGCTCAGGGAGCGTATCAAGCCCATCATCAGCCTCATCGACGGAATTCAAAGGGTGGAGGGCCAGCGCCGGGATTAGGCACCCCATTTCTTACCGCCGCTGCAGGTTCATGACCAAGACAATTTCTATCTTTAGTTAGAACCACAGCAACAATTTGATGTAATATAACTCTGCAGTACTTTTGATATTATGCATGTTATTTTCCTATTCGATTTTCCTTTGTATGTCCACCCTACGTTAACTGGGTAGGCTTGCCGGCGCGTAAACCCAGGGCGGCGTCTTGAGGACGGATCCCTAGTGGCATGTCGGGTGTGCTTGCTGCCAGACAAACCATCTTACCGCCCTTAACGCGGCCGCCCGAATTGTCGAGCTTGACTCGAGTTAGAATCGAGAGCGTTGCCAAGTGCGGAAGGCTACCCCGCCACTCTCGACGCGGCCGCTTGAGCTGTTGAGCGGACTCGAAACAGAACAAGGGTGTTGCCAATTGCGGGAGGGCCCCTTCGCGTGCAGGTTTTCCATACATCGGCGGGATCTCCTAGGACGATAACCTTATATATAAAAGGAAATAGCTCAAGGCTCTGAATTACAAAGCTTTTTTTGTTTCCGTGCTGGCGTCCTTCGCGCTCGCAGACGGCGCCATTTTCTCCTGGACCGTCTTCTTCTTTAGAAGCCATGCTGATGGAGAACATGGTAGGCTAACTGCTGGACCAGGTTCTCACAATTGTGTGCCCCTACCTGGCGCGCCAAAGATGTCGGTGGGAAATGACACCTATGGGATCAAAAGAATCCCTACTACGGTTGTCGGGGCGCAGGGTTGTGAGAAGAGCAGGATCAACAGTCAACACAAGGACCGTTTACCCAGGTTCGGGCCGCGAGGATGCGTAATACCCTAGTCCTGCTTTGGTGGCTGTATTTCAGAGAGTTCTTGAACTCTCGAACTAGCTATGGTGGCTGCGTAGTCCAAAAGAGCCGAATCCCTCTCTAGTATGCCAAGGGCCTCCTTTTATAGTCGAAAGGGGCTGCTACAGTGGCACACATGAGGTGGAAAGGCCTACACTGCTGCGAGCTTATCGCTCGTGTTACAGGACAAGACGCATTTAATGCATAGCTTAGGTGTCCCTTAGCTTTATTGGGGGTGGGGACGAGGCCCGTCCCGTCCGTTGCCGCCTCACCTTCCTTCGACACGCGCCCAGGCCAGCGGTGCATGCGGCGCCATGTAGGCAGGAAGGAAGCTGAGGTGGTGCGGTGGTAGGGTCTTCATGAAGATCTGCATGCCACCACGCAGGTGCTTGCTGAGTTGGCGTAGGGGTCGCCCGTCGCCACACAGGTGCCTACCCAGCTGGTTGAGCTACCAGCTGCTTGGGGACAGTGGTGGAGTCTTGGTCGACGCGGGCCTGGCTATGGCCCCGCTGACGCCTTCGGCAAGGGTCTTGCCGGGGGGCCCAGCAAGGGTCTTGCCGTGGCGCGCAGCCGTCCCCGGCAAGGATCTTGCTGGGGGTCCTGTGGTTTTCCTCGGCAAGGATCTTACCGAGGATCGTCATCTTCTGGTTCTCATCTGATCCCATATCTCTATGGTCTTGACAAAGATTTGCATGCCACCACGGAGGTGCCTCCCAATCCCTGGCCCAACGTAGTTGATGGTGTTGGAAGCCGTGGGCTCAAGGGTGGCGCGGTCCGCCGGTGTGGGCGAGCTGCCCTGGCAAGGGTCTTGCCGAGGCTGCTGAGGCTCCCCCGGCAAGGGTCTTGCCCGGGGAACCTGCTTCGTCCCTCTGCTTCTTTGCGTTCTTGGCCTTGGCGTTGTCTTAGGCTTCGGCTTTTCTCCGGCTTCCCTCCTTTGCCCTGCTACGTGCGGCCGTGGCGCGTGGCTCTGACTGCCCGTGCACAAGTAAAGGGGTCAAAAGGAGAGCCCCTACTTTTGTGCACCGACAATACATAACTAACAACTAGAAAAAAACGCCGGCTCAATCGCAAGGCAAACCCCGGATGTGGCTGCGGACAGGCCGAGCCACACCGGCATGACTGCCACCGCGGCGGCAACGAAAGTGCGAAATGCCACCCTAAACGGCAAGCACGGGACTCTGCCCCCGACGGGAACGCCGGAGCACCGAATCCGCTGGAATCTCGATGAATCTCGAGTGGAAAATTGACCACAGAGGGGAGGGGGGAATGCAGGCAAGGAATGTGAGCGTGGGAAGGAGCATTACCTTCAATCAACGGGCACTCCGGCGAAGACGCTCTGGTCCGGCGAGCCCCACCGACTTCTCCTCTCGGCTTCTCTTCCAATCGAATGAACTGCAATGGATGGTGGGTTGGGTGAGTAATGAAGTGGAGCGAGTAAATGGAACCGCGGGGGGAGGGGGGCGAAGTGCGAGACGTGGTTGACGGCAACCGCAGTCGGGCGTGGCGTGCGGGCGCCACAGCAGTTTCACCGCACGCCCCCGAGTGGCAACCGTTGACCGCGGAGAGGAAACCGGCGTGCGGGCGAACTCTCTCACACACCACACACGCGAGTTGTCCTACGTGGCACACAAAATCAGCCAATTCGTGCCACGATTCGTGCAAAAGTTACTGGACGGCGATGGAGGCATGTGGGTGAGTTGGCTAACGCCCACACGTGTGGGCGTTAGTGTTTCCGTAATTTTTCTGATTGAAAAAAGACAGTAAAATTTGGAAACACTTCTAAAAGTAGAATGGTGAGAATCCAACTAATAATAATTAGTAGTTAGTAATTTGCATTTATTTTTATCCACCATAAGCACGAAGATTTGTACAAAAAACCCTATATATAGGAAGGTATAATTCGATGCTTGTTATACAAATTATTGCGTCTAATGGTTTACAATGGAATGGGACCTCTAACCCTCTATCTCTCCCTATACATACATGATTATGTGAGGGTGGGAAGATCATCTTGTAGATCTCTTGAAACGAGTGTCCCTATAGCGTCGCATAATCTAGATGGACAAGTACCCTACTCCCATCCATGCGAGAGTCCTACTGCAGGCTCTACTTCTTCTTCTCATATGTCATGCAACTACAACACAATGTAAGCGGGGGATACGAAATAGTTAGTTCTACTTTTGATAATATTTACTCTTTACAGTATGTATACATGTGTAACAATTTTCTTATTTTTTCTTGAAGTAGCTAGGTATTTTGCTAGTGCAGGGGGTTGTTTTTCCCCCCATGTGATGGTTGTTTATTAATCAATCCAAATTCATACTAATGTCCAGTGTTTATTTCTTATTCCGCAGGTCGAATCATCGATGGCATCGATAAGGATAAGATCAACTTACACGGGTTGTGCGTTATAGACAAACCAGTCCTTGGTGACTACTGTTGCAAAGTGACAAATCAGTGTTACATAGACCTTCCGTCATGCCTTGCTGAGTGCAACAAACCTGCAGGCATGGTGGCGATGGCAACCCCTCCTTCACCTACCCTAATCCCGTCAAATTGAACTTTTGATTGGATAAATAATGTATGATGTGCAAAAAAATATTTGCAATAAAAATAAGTATCTCTGTTGTCGTTATATTTGTCATGCTGTGATTTCATTTTGGGCAGCAGTAGAGAGTAGGAATCTTCGGGAATAAAAGTTTACATTTTTCTTTTTCATTGGATAGAAAATGACCACCCGAGAACATGCAGGGTTTTCTTTCTTCATACGAGCAAATACTTCCGTGAAATATGCCCGCTAAATCATCCATCTTTAGAAATTGTGAAGCCTACTTTACTATATTGGAAGCATTTATTAGCTGTGAATAATAGAAATATTTACTTTTGGAAACTACAGCTTGCATGTAGTATCTATCTATATCTTTATACATACAAATGGAGTATAACATTACCCAAAGGGCTAAATCCAATTAATCTCGATCTCCAGTCGTGAGCACTCAACATGTTTAGCATCATTAAAATATTATACCAAATATCATTAACCACTCTAGTTTTATAATTAATGCGTAAATAATATTCTACCTAAAATATGTGAGCAATTAATATACTACCAAATATTAATATACTGCGGTGACGGATTGGCCTGTGGCTCGATATCTTGCTCTCCTGGCCCGTGGGGCGGGGGCCGGTCCTGCTGGTCATGGAGCTGGAAGAGCTGGAGCAACCTCGCCCTCCCCTCCCCCTCCGTTGGCACGGCCGCGACGGGCGGTCGAGGAGGTTGGGGAGGAGGGGGAGGGGAGACGGGGAGGGGGGCCGGGGCGTGGCCGGGAGTGCAGCGGCGGAGAGGCACTCGAGGAGGCAGGCGGAGCAGGAGCCCGTGAAGGGCGGCTGCGACGGGTGCCTGGCGCACCGTGACAGGTCGGGATTATTCATCGCACGCAGCCTCCACCACCGCCGCCGTCGCCCGGGGACCGGAGGCGCAGTGAATGGGGATCGATTTGGTTTGACCGGAAAATGCTAGGGCTTTGACCAGCCCGCCACTCCGCTCCTACCTGAGTGCCTCGGTGGGTGGGGAATCGAATTAGAGAGAGACAGGGAGAGATGAGAGAGAGAGCCGTTGTGTGGTTGCCTTATTTTGTCTCACTCCTTCCCACACACACCTCACTGCCAAGTGGGCCTGCCCCTCCTAGCACAACGGCTCTCCCATCCATACTATATTGGAAGCATTTATTAGCTGTGAATAATAGAAATATTTATTTTTGGAAACTACAGCTTGCATGTAGTATCTATCTATATCTTTATACATAGAAATATGAAAATGCTTAGAGGAGCAGATCCAATTAATCTCAACCACCAAACCAGATCAATCCAATGAACGAGAGTGCTCCAATTGTGAGCACTAAACATGTTTAGCATGCATTAAAATATTATACCAAATATCTTTATCGACTCTAGTTCTATAGTTAGCGCATAAAAAATATTCTACCTAAAATATATGAGGAATTAATATAGTACCGAGTATCACATGCAATGCATGTACACATTTAATAGCTTGGGAAACAATCATATAAATCATGGTCAATTCACGACCAAACTAAAAATGACTCCCTATATTTCCACATCATTCTTCCATAGAAGAAACATTTTACTTACTGAGGTTTTCTTTGATACAACTACTATGGTTCGCTTTCATACTGTAGAAACAAAGTTTAAAAAAACTAGTTATTTATGTGGACTCCACAATTTTCTTCCACGCCAACTAATACATGTACGTGTCCAATATTTTCATGGTATCAATCTGAAATATTTTCAACAATTTGTGTCAATGTTCCCATGACAGTACAATTGCTTCTTGCATAGAATTTTTTTTCTTCCATTTAAACAGATTGTTCTTGTAGGATTACATTTCTATTGGATGTAGTAAAACTTCGAGAAAAAATATATATAGCTTCTGTCCTTCAAAATCTTGCTGCCAGCTACATAAACCCAGAAGATTTACACATCTGGTGCTCATCACTACATGGGTAGATGAGAACTAGGAGGATCATTGGAATCATGCACTACCAGATTCCGATAATCTGCTCGTATAACCTTCTTCTAGTACACAATGTAAGCTCTATTTCTGCTTGTATGCCTTGCTACTAGTACATAATGTAAGCGATCCGTACACAAGGGTCATGTCTCTACTTCCGATAACCTATCTTCACAATATATCTGCGAACTTCCAGGCTATAATCGTGTAACAATTTTAATTTCCTATTTGTGATGGCATCATATTTTCACAAAAAGATAAACTAAAAAGACTTTGCATCATATTTTCGCAACTATTCTTGTGGAAACAAACGCCCTCAGCAAGGCTGGCGACGTTGTCCTCCAGCGGCACATGGTCATGGTGCCCCTAGACCCTTGTCGATGAGCCCATCTGGAGTAGAATGATGGTGGTGGTTTCTAATCTATATCTATATATCTTTAATATACTCATTATACTATTAAACAAGCTAAATTTATCTTTCTTAAGGCCCGTAAATGTACCCAGCTTGATTACTATCATTAGATTATTCCACCTTATCACATCTAACAGTCAAGATTAAACTCATATGTTGCTATGATTGTACCTAGCAATTAACATCGGCGGAGGATTAGTCCGCCAAATATGTGTTCGGTGGAAAATGTAATCCGCTGCGAGGAAGATCGGGTGAGGAAACAGCCCCCGAACCCCCCCCCCCCCCCCCCCCCCCCCCCTCCCCCCCCCCCCCCCCCAACCCCCCCCCCCCCCCACACACACACATGACCTGCACGGACCGCACCTGGCACACACGCACGCCGGTCGCCACCATGCCAGTCACGACTTATTACTAACATTCACCCCCTAAGTCGTGACAACAGGAACGCCGGCCCCTCGACGTCGATGTCGGTGAGAAGAGCCTTCTCCGCCTCATCCGCCTTCTTCGGTTTCATGCAGTCCCGCCAGAAATGCGCGCGCTGCCCGCAGCTGTAGCACCGGCCATGCCGCTTCCCTCTGCCGCCCAATGCCGTGCTGCTGCCGCCATCATTGTCGTGGTTGAAGACGCCGGTGTGCTGACGCCGTCGTACCGCCCACTAGGACGCCGTGAGAAAGAGCTGGTCGCCGCCATGTCCGCCGCCCTCCTGGGTGCACCGCCACGTGCGCATGTCGAAGGCTTTCAGCCGATCGAGCGCCTCTTTGAATGGGATCGTCTCAATGTCGCAAAACGGCTCGATGCCGGCCACCGCAGCGTACAGCCGGTCCGACACCGTGTCGAGGAGTTTCTTCACCATGCCCATGTCACCGAGTGTCGCCTCGAAACCCGTGTACCTTGCCGCCATGACGCCGATCCTCCCGGCATATACGTCCATCTCGCCATCGTCCATCCGCAGCTGATCGAACTCGTCACGTAGGGTAGAGAGCCGCGCCGCCTTCACTCGATCAGGGCCGAGAAACCGCACCATTATGATGTCCAACACCTCCTTCGCCGTCATCTTGTCAGTTCTGTCCAAAATAACATGCGACGGGCTGCTATAAGTGGCGGCTGTGGTTTTATGCCCAGCATAAGTTAATTTTTCTGCGCTCCATTAGTAAGTTTCATGAGCAGTTTTATTTCTTTGGCCTTTGCGCGCGTTTCATTTTATTTCGATGCGCTGCTATAAGTGTCCGCCATTGCTAACTCAAATAATAGTGCCGGGTGTGATTTTATGCCCACTGTAAGTTAATTTTTCTGCCGGCCACTAGTAAGTTTCACGAGTAGTTTTCACTTTGTGGCCTTCGCACGCGTTTTCAATTTATTTTGCAGTCTTAGCCTCGGCCCGCTCCATGCACGAGCTCTCTCCCTCTCCCTCTCTCTCCCGCGAGATCTCGATGCCGCAACCACCCACGCAGGCCGATTCTGGCGGCTTCCGGTGGCTGTCAATGGCACAACGCACACCCCCCATGACCGCCTTCATCCGCTCTGTCCGCCCCCCTTACTAGATTCATCATGTGCTTCCTCGAGCGGTCACCGGCGACCCTCCTGTGGCTAGGGTTTCGTCCTCCGGAGTGGCTCTAGTAGATCTCCCCACTCTTCTTCCTCGCGATCTACCGTAACACATCGTCTCTTCCTCACCCCATCTTCTCCCTCGCAGATCCTACATGCCACTGTCGCCGGGACAACAAGGGTACAGTGCTCTGCTCTGTGTCCCCGGCGCCATGGAGGACACCGCTCATCCCTGCTCCAACGGCATCAAGGTCCGGCCCCATCTCTCCTCTTCGGTTTCTTCTTTTTCTGTTTCCTCGAATCTGATTCCTGCATGCTTGACTGAATTTCCTTGCCTTAAGTGATTAAGCAGACATAGTCATTGTGATGTTCAATCCATAGTCAATTAGAAAACACAACGGCAATAATTCTAATCCGAGCGACCATATATTGGTAAAAAAGGAATATTAGGCATAGTTTTAAATAGCCGACTATAGCCCCGCTATAGCTGTTTGAGGGTGTTGCCGCTAAATGATTTCATGTATAATTTGCCACTATAGCCCCGCTACAGCCCAGCTATAGCTGTTTTTAAGGGTTGCCGCTAAATGCCATAGCCCACTATTTAAAACATTGATATTAGGTCTTCACAAGACATGATAATTCCAATCCAGAGTTTACATATGCCGGTACTAAAACAGGATATTATGTGTGCGCATTGCAAGCAGAGAGTCCGTATCAAGATAGCAACATTTTCTTATCAACAAATAAATTGAAAACATAACTTTCACTAATTTCTACTGGACAGAACAACATGTTTTGCTCGATTTAAACATGACGGAGGCCATTTTCTCCTTTGCTGATTTGTATCAAGATAGCCTAGTATACTAGTTTGCTGCTGCAATACGTTACCTGAGAGTTAAAGCACCGTTAGTAGCTAATATGCAGTGTTTGTTTTTTCAGTTTGCTCGAATCTGATTTGTGTGTGTGTGTGTGTGTGCGTGCGTGCGTGTGTGTGTGTGTGTGTGTGTGTGTGTGTGTGTGTGTGTGTGTGTGTGTGTGTGTGTTTGCAGTTTCCTTTACTCCCATCTGGTCTGGTGAAGTTGGACGACGCCATCAGCCCATCAGCAAGGTGGATGCCGCAGCCATGGACAAGGTGCTGTTGCTGCTGCAGCCTCCATGCCCCAACAAGCAACCTTCAACTGCAAATAGTATGTTCGTTTCTTCATCACGGTGGTACAAATGAATCCATATACTGAGGTGCTCAACTGATGTGATGTTGCTTGCTTGATTGACGACTGCTTGCTTGTTAACTAGAAGAAGAAAACTTAATCTAATTGATGAGAATCATGTATTTTATTCATTTTAGACAAGTACTACTGCTTCTCTTTGCTTGTTTGCAGCAGCCATGTTTTTTAAAATTTAATTTTTCAGTTTGGGAAGTTATTGGTTCAATCTATTCTGTCTCTACTCATCAGTCTTTTCATGGTCTCTTTTCCAGTCTTCATGCTCAGTACTTCTTCAGTCTTTTTGTTTCAGTATATGAGTGTTTACTTTTGGTGCAGTCTGTTGTTTTAGTTCAGTATAGTTGTGTTATAGCTCAGTACTTGTGTTGTCTTTACTTTCATGTTATAGTTCAGTATAGTTGTGTTTTAGTTGGCCAGCGGTCCATTTTATTGTCATCTGATCAGTGTTAGGTGGACATGTGTTATAATATCATGGCCTCTTCTTGGTTCAGAACTTCAAATCCCCCAGGAAACCATAATGTATGCACATTTAACTAATGTCAGAGATCAGAGTAGTTGAGAATTTCTTTGCTTATATTTTGATATTATCATTCAGAGATCATAGATGTTTCGACTGGTTATGATTTTTTTCAGTTTTTTCCGATGGCTAGGTGAAGAAGATGGCCTCCCATGCCATTGCTACGCAAAAACCATGCCGAAGATGGCCTAATTTTAGCTGCTCCTCGCCGGTCGGACAGCTGTGGTTGACCGACGACTGAGTGGTTGCGTTCTGCTTTAGCTGCCACCCTGCTCGGTGAGCTCCATCCATTAGTAGAAAACAGGGCTTTGGTCCAGGTCTGGCCAGCCCATTAGTCCCGGTTCAGTCACGAACCGGGACCCATGGGAGCATACGTCCTGGTTTGTGAGCCCAGGGGGGCGGCCGGGCCTCGTGGAGCATTGGTCCCGGTTCGTCTGCACCCATTTGTCCCAGTTCTAGACACGAACCGGGACCAATGGGCCTCGCTCCTGGCCCACATCCATTGGTCCCGGTTCATGGCTGGAACCGGGACCAAAGGGTGGCCTTTAGTCCCGGTTCCAGCCACGAGCCGAGACCAATGAGGTGGCTATATATACCCCTCGCCCGTGAGCAGAGCACCCCACTGCTCTTTTTTTTCTGGCCGGCGAGGGGAGGGCTTTGTGATGCTCTAGCTCACCTTCTATGCTCTAGCTCATGTATGAATGTCATACAATTTTTTGATGTATAGTAGGCTGGTCAAAGATATAATTCTTGGGAATTATGGTTAAACATGCTAATCACTAATTCTTGGGTATTGTGCGTTAATCACAAAGATACCCGCTCGATTGCATTCTGTTGCGAATCAATGTAAGAGCTACTATGGCCTAAAAAGACTAGCCAGAAATGAGGTTAAGGTATACACAGGGAATATAGTAAATGTTACTATACCTTCCATCGGTGTATTGCCGTCTGTATTTATTTTCATAATTCATTTAGAGTTTTACAAACTCTAGCCCATTGCATAAGGTATCTTGCAAGAAGGTTGTTCATAAGAGAACTTTTTATGTTCGATGTTATGAATAACACAAGGGCCATACTTTCATTATGAATGAGATGTATGTTATGAATATTGATAATAATACAATACCTCTGGGTTTACTTTCATAATTCATTTTAGAGTTTCATACACTCTAGCCCATTGCACAATGTTTGTTGCAAAAGAGATGTTCATAAAATCAACAATTGTTGTTAAGTATTATGAATAACATGAAGGGCCATGCTTCCATCCAAGATGGGATGTATGTTATGAATATTGATGGTAATATGATACATCCATAACGCTGACTCTAAATGTCGTGAGACTATGAGAATACCACACATGTGTGGCACTGCATTTGGTCACATTGGAGAAACCCGCATGGAAAAATTCCATTATGATGGATTTTGAAGTCGTTTGATTTTGAATCATCTGACACTTGCAACTTTCCTTCGAAAAGTGAAGTGACTGAAATACCGTTCACAGGCCATAAGGAACAAGCAACAAACTTATTGGTGATCATACATTTTGATGTGTGTAGTTCAATAAATGTTGTTGCAAGTGGTGGATTTATTTATCTTAAGAAATGACTCAAGTAGATATATGGATATTTACTTGATGAGACGTAGTCTGGATCTTTTGAAATCATTCGAAAGGTTTTCTAAAATGGAGTAGAAGTTATTGTAACAAGAAAATTATGTTTCTGCAATTTGATTGCACAAAGGAATATTTGAGTTACATGTTTAGCGAATGTCTGATGAGTTGTGAAAGGGGTTTCATAACTTGCACCTCCCGGAACACCACTGCAAGTGGAAAGTCCGTGAAGATGTAATCTAACCATTTATGACATGGTAAGGTCAAAGATAACATAAATAAACTTGCCATTATCCCTTTTAAAGTGATGCTTTAGAGACTGCGGCTTTTACACTGAAAAGAGCTACATCGGGTCTGTTGAAATGAAGCCATGGTATGGTACGCCCAACCATGTTATATCTTTTCTTAACATTTGGAATATGGGGCTTGTGTAAAAGGTTACAAACCTATTCCAAATCAGACAAGTGCTACTTTGTAGGTTATACCAAAATGTTGGGTATTCCTCCCTCACTATACCGAGGCAAATAGTTTTGCCGCGAAACGGTGTGCTTTTAAAGAGAATGATTCTTTCAAAAAGGTGAGTGGGAGAATACTGCAACTCGACGAGATAAATAGTATCTTCGTCATCATCAGATCAAAGGAAAGAGACCTTGGAAGTAATTCCAGAGTTTCCTACTGCGACTGATACGGAAGTCTCTACAATAAAATGTATGAACTTCGGTCGAACTTGCAGCTGAACCACGTAGGCAAGGCTCGTGCAAACCTCTCAGGTGCGCAAACGAGATATTGTTGTTAGACAACATTATACCTACGATACACAAGGAAGCATTGATGGGCCCTGACTCCGGAATTGGCTAAATGCCAATAAAACCCGAGTTAGTTACCATATAAGTGATTCAAGATTAAAACCTTGATACACCTTTCGGAAGACTTAGAGTCTAACGAATATTTATGGAACTTAAAACTGATACGGATAAAAATGTTTTATCCATAAAGCTCAACTTGTTGAAATAACAAGTTCAAGAGTTGACTACAACGAGGTTGTTTTCATCGTAGTGATGCTTAAAGTCGGTTCGGGTTGAACTAGCAATTAATACATATTTCAATCATGAGATATGAAACATGGATGACAATAGGATTTCCATCTGATGGAAATGAAACCAAGGACTTGCATGTGTTACAGTCCAAGGCATTTTGTCTATCCAGAGGATGCTAGTAAGGGTGCAAACTTCAGAGTTCCAATGATGGACACAAGAGAGCAAAATGGAGTTGGAAACTTCGTGCTTTGATGAAATGGTCAAAGGGGTTTGACTTCATCAATGGGTAAAGAAGATGCTTGTAATTCAAGAAAGTAAGTTGGAGCGTAATAATATTTCTAAAAACCTTGTGTGCTTGACACATTGTTAATTCGAAATAAATTTCTTGACACGAATTAGGACTTCATTTGAAAATAGTTTTTTGATGAAGTGCTTAGGCTAAATAGGCTCAATATTAGGCATAATGATCTATGGAGATAGATTTACCTAATAGGGCTAAGCAATGAATACATATTGACAAGGTGCTAAAACCTTTTAGCATTTAAAACCGCCGGAGTGATTCTTGCCGGAGTCACATGGAAGAGTTTTTTGCAAGACCCGGTGTCCCAAAACACTGATGAGAAAAATACATGATGCACATTCCACACACTTTTGTGTTTGGATTAATCATGTATTCCATGGTATGTAAAACAACCAGATATGTTCGATACTCCCAAGGTGTTGCGAGTATGGATACTAAAGTGATCAAAGTACCGATCATGGGACAACAGTGAAAGATGTCATTGAGTACTAGAGTAAGTACTCATGCTGAATGTTGGGATTGCTTTGATGATTGATTTTATAAGTGTCTCTCTCCTAGCGCATGCTAGAAGCCTCTCGGCCCAACCATTCATCTTGCCCCTTGATCTCTCACCAATATGGTTGAAGGTACCACTAGTAATCCTATCGACCGCAGTTGGTAGTCCAAGGTATCTATCACTAAAAACTTCCACCTGGATGCCTAGAACAAACTTGATTGTATGCCTTCTACCATTTCGGTGTATCCTGTGAGAAGAAAACAACACTTTTATCTCGATTCACTGACTGGCCAGAACATGATGCATATATGAGTAGAATTGCATTAAGCCTGTCAGCACTGTTAGGAATAAGACACGGTGGTGGTGGTGACCAGTGTGTGCGTGCATGTTGGTCGTGCCAGACGCCATGGCGAATGTGCGTGTGTGCGTGCGTTGGGTGCGTGTCGAGTCTGTGTTCATGATTGAGTCGTAGTCGGTTAGCAGCAGCAGCTGGACACGTTAGAACGCGTCGTAGAGGCAGCGTAGGCGAGCGGGTTGTTGGGCGCTCGTACGTGCGTGCGTAGGAAACAAAGGCTTGGGCGCTGCGTCACGTAGGCTACACAGCCGGCCATGATTTGGTTTGTTAGTGCGTCCAGATTGAAATACATAGGTGGTTAGGAGTCCAGATATGTTCTGGTTTGTCCAGCTATATATATGACATGGAAAAGAGGGCGTTCGGCGCCGTGGTTCGTTGTCAGAAATACATCTCCGCATATCCTTTCTTTGTCTACGATCTGTCCCTCAAAACTAGTTCGTGCTAGCTAGGGTTAGACCCAACAAGCACTCTCCTGTGATGCAGTGATGAAGATGAGACTATCATCGGCAAAGAGCAAATGGCTCATCCAAGGTGCTCGAAAAGACACCCGTATGCCCCTGTCCACATGATCACCTCCATAAAAGTTCAACAGGGACATGAGACCTTCTGCATATAGGAGAAAAAGAAACAGTGACATGGGACATCCCTGTCGCAATCCCCTAGAGGGGGTGAAGTACGGCAGCAGCTCACCATTCACCCTCACCGTGAACCTGACTGAGGAAACACACATCATTACCAAGTTCACAAAATTAGCACTAAAGCCAAGCTTAGTCATGATCGCCTTCAATAATACCATTCAACCCCGTCGTAGGCCTTCATCATATCTAGCTTGACAACACAAGTATAATTCTTCCCCTTTTTCTACCTTCTCATGGCGTGGACACTCTCAAATGCCACCACCACGTTATCAGTAATCAAGCGGGGACAAAAGCACTCTGTTCCTCACCCACAATTGTATCCATCAGCTCTTTAAAATGATTAGAAATCATTTTGGTGGCAATTTTGTAATGGACTGGACAAAAAGATATTGGTCGGTATTGAGTTATCAACTGTGGGTTCCATACCTTTGGTCTGAGTGTGATGGAAGTGTCGTTAAAACCAAAAGGTAGATCACCACCATTCAAAAACCCAAGAATCGCCGGCACTAGGTCTCGTTGAATAAGATCATAGTGTCTTTGGAAAAAACTGCAGTAAACCTGTCAACATCGGGGCTTTGGATGATGACATTTGAAAAAGGGCAGTACGAACCTCACCGGGTTCAAACGGTTTGTCTAGAGAAGAATTCATGTCCTCGGTAACACGTTCCGGGACAAATTGAAGCAGCTCATTCATATCATTAATGCCTTGTGAAGAATATAAATTCTGATAGAACGATTGCGCTTCTTCCTTGTCTTCGACTTCAGTCGCACACCTGGAACCACCTGAACATCGAAGGTTGGTAATACAATTTGGCCGCTTCCGTTGCGCCACTTGTGCATGATAGTAAGCCGTATTCCGGTCACCTTTCCTCAGCTATGGCACTCGAGTACGCTGCCGAATCCAGACCTCCTCTTGCCATAGTGCTTCATGAAGTTTCAGCACCGTGGCTTTTTCCTCATCAAACGGGCCTCTGCCAACGGATTGCCTCCTTAGTTTCTCCATTTTTTGCTGCAGTTTCCATACCGTTTTGGCAAGACATCTGTACTCCTTGGCACCCCACGCCCCAAGTTCAGTTTGGAGCAGCTGCAAGGTGTCTTGGATACCTGCCAGACCTTGCCCAGCATTGTTCCTACGCCACACATCGGTGACAAAATCATCATATTCAGCGCGGGACTGCCATATACATCCTCATACCGAACTGTTTTGGCCCCCTTGAGTAATGCACTTCCTAAGTCTCAACCAAAACAAAAATAGTGGTCAGATTTCACCGCACTTATATGACGAACGCACTCGAAGTTGGAGCTCTGCAGAAAAGCCTCATTCGCAACACCTCTGTCAAGACGGTCTTTCACATTCATACCGCCCGCCTGACCATTATCCCATGTATAGGGCACCCCTGAGAACCCAAGGTCCTGCAGGGCGCAATCATTCAGGACATCCAGAAACGCACGCATCTGCCAGTCTGGTCTCTGAGCTCTGCTAAAGTGTTCCGAGCTATGATGTGTTCCATTGAAGTCCCCTAAGCACAACCATGCTTGGTGTGGGATCACATGTAATCTCCTCAAGCAACTCCAACTATTGTGCATGTCCTCACTTCTCGGTGCTCCGTCGAACCCGTGAATCTCCACTCTTGCAAAGTGGAATCAACTTGCCGGACCACAACATCAATGTGACGGAACTGTAATTCTTGAGCTCAACTGAAACATCTTTTGACCAAAATAGATACCACCACTGAGCCCAACACTATCCACTGCAAAATAGCCACAAACCCAAAAGTTTGCTCTAATATTTCCACTCTCTTAGCCCTAGTCTTTGTTTTCATCACAAAAAGTATGCCAGGCCCTTCTTGATTCACAATTTTATGAAGCTCGCGAACTTCCTCAGGGTTCCCAAGCCCCCGGTAGTTCCAGCTTAGATGTTTCATTACTCCCGGTAGGGCTGACATGCAGCCGTTGCCGAATTTTCGGACGAATCAGGGGTAGGTTTCGTCTTCTTTGGATCTGGTTTGGTGGAATTTTCTGAGCCTTGAACACTACCATATATGTAGGAGCACGACCCGAATTCAGAATCATACCAGTGCTCGGGAGAGCTAGTGGATCAACCTTACGATAAACATTCTTAGTTAGTGTTCTCCCAAGTGTAGCACCATCTGAAACACGTATCTTTTTGGGGTACGCCATGATCTACATTGAGTATGAACGATTAGAGAGGTGTGAGGTGGGTGAATGACAGACCTCACTACAAGATCACTTGGTTGTCTTGACGTTTGGGCAGGATGGTGATGGGCTCAGAACAGGCCCATCAAAAGATGAACAAGAGTCACATAGAGATGTGATAGGCAAATTGGTGTACCAATTGAAATCCACGCCATTAGTGATCATCTCGATCTATGGTGTTGAATTGAAATATGGGTCTTGAACAACTCACAATCAATTATGAGAGATATTGATTTGAGTGAGAGCGCACTTTAGAATCGAATTGTTTAATAACTAGTGCAATTAATTATGAACAAAGTCTAAGTGAACTTGTGTTTACCATTGTATATCTAATGGCCCGTAAGGCCACGTTCAGCTTAGCCCCGATGTTTTTTTTGAACCTTGTGCTTAGCCCCGATGTTAGGGAAAAATAAGTTAGGAAGCAATTATGCTGACTGAGTCCGTACCCTACAGCTTGTCCTCGGGAGTGCTAAGAAAGAGTATGTGCTAAACACACATTTTCCAAAAGGAACCGGTGACAACAGCAATAGAAGATGAGAGAAATGTCTAGGCCACTAATAATGATGTTTGCACTATGGTGCAGTGACTCATGCTAACCTGTACGAGTCCGGACCTTTAAAAACGTTTTGAATTTCAAACCGCCGAAGATATGATTAGGTAAATGGATGCTCTATACAAATTCAACGCAACGTCTGAACTTTATGAGAAAACGAAGGACATGGTTGAGTGCAAGATGGTTGAAGGAAATTTAGTTGGTGGTCACCTTGGCTGGCTATGCTGAAAGGCTTAAAGCCTTGGAATTTCCAATTCCACCAGTAGTCGTGGTGGACATGATAGTTGCTTCACTCCCCCGTCTTACGATGGTTTTAGCATGACTGTCAGCAAGCCGCCATGTACATTCATATATAGGGACAAAAGCAATATTCCACGGGAAATGTTTGATTAAGAAATCCACAACACACTGATGTTTCGGCCCTAAATCATACTTTACATTCTTTTAGGTGCGAATGACAATAGTAGATGATTAAGTTGAGTTTCTTCTGACCTATTTTCGTGCTAGTTAAGTTGCATGGAAAAAAAATCTTGCGGGTAACCATTAACAATCTCCGAAGCATTTACCCACAAAAGAAAAGAAAATCTCCAAAGCATGTGTGGGGACAAAAGGAGTAACAAAACTGTATTTGGAAAGAGATACTGACAAATTCAGATAGTGGTGGAGCTAGACGGAATGTGATGCAGGGCGAAAAGGAATATATGAGCTCCGCCGTTGAATTCAGACACCACCTGGTCACAAATGCACTGTTGTCACGGTGTCACCAAAGACACCATTTTTGTTAAGTGTAATGCTGCTTAGATCAAACTTTCTCAACTTTTTTACCTATAATTTTAGCAAACCAATTTTAAAGCAAGTTGAACCTGAATGCTACTATATAAAGAGGTGCCAGTTAAAGTTGTATTAGGGAACCACCAACGTCTCTGATTCAGCTCCGCCGCCACCGCGCCCAACCAACACACAAAAACTACCACAACCACATACTTACAAAATAGTAGTCACCATCTTTATGAAGTCAAAAGCACACATGCATGGCATCTGTTATCCATGTCGACGCCACACAATGCTGGTTTAATGCACGATGAAAGGTAGCAAACCTGCTTCCAGTACAGTTCAGATTTGATTAGTCATCTTTGTTGCAAAGGAGTATAAGGGTTGAGAAATGGTAGTAAGGAAGCAGAAAGTTTCAAATGATAGTGTGTAATTTTTTTTTCATATTTTCAATGTGAGCTCTCTAAAAAAATTCCTTGTTGGCTTGCATTTCTTGTCCATGCTGTTAGGTCAGGAACCGACGAAGCGCTGACTACCATGAAGGCTATCTTCTCCTTTGGAACTCACAAGCAAGATATAAATTGTGTGACCGCATATTATGTTGTGAATAAAGAGCAAATGCATGATATACAATGTTATAGAAACTGTTTTGGACAATTCTAACTTGTAGAGAGCTCAGTGTGATCTAGCTTTGAAATGAAATGCAAGTATATATGCCAGAAAAATTGATAAACGAAGTAGCAAACTAAAATTATTACAATGAGAAAGTGATATTTGGTCACGAATCCTGTTACAGTACATAGATTTTTTTTCTCTCTCTAGCATCAGGAAAAGAATATTGATGTGAGAAATTTTAATCTACAGTAACGACCAGCAACTCAATTCACACAATCGTACAGTCATTTTCTTGTACACATAGCCAAGCTGTCCAATCAAGCATGTACACTGCGATTGAATGGAATAGAATTATACACCTAAGTGTCATCATTGTGTCTTGCCAGATTTCCTTGTACATCTCATCTCCTGGATATTCTTCTTGGTGTAAATAAAAATCCTCACTATGTTGTAGAATTCTCTGCTCACAAAATAGTGTAAGCTAAAACGTCTTATAGAAGTTTACAGAAGAAGTAGTAATTAATAGGAAGGGGATTTTTGCTTGATGCATATCAAAGCAAGCACCAAGGTAGATGGCTTACTCCCACGGATCATCTCCCACCAGCATCATGTCACCTTAATTATCAGCATACAAAATCTGCCTATCTGTCTGAAGACATTAATTCACCGTCAAATTCTAACATCTTATCTAGCTCAATTTTGACTTATCCACAGATCTACCAAGTGCTACACCTTGCATATGAACCTACAAAACCATGGGAAATATCATATAAGTTAATCCAATGGCATTACTGCTGGAAGTGTGTGAACCTCAAGGAAGGTAGACACACCATGGGCTGCACTAATCATCCGGCACTAGATATTTTGCCGGTAGCAGCGGTCAAAACACCACTATTCTTGTGCAAGCACAAACTGAAGGACTGCACCAATCAGCCGAGACTGGAGAGTTTGTCGATAGCAGTTGAAACGCGGATCCGTGGCGCAATTGAAGAACACATACTGGAGCCTGGAGGCACGAAATCTAGTGGTGCCCATCAATGGAAGCAAGGAATAGAAAGAGAGCTGGAGAGTATGGACTTACGCAATTGTGCAAAAGAACCTGAAATCCAGCAAGACAGCATGTCGAAGAGCGTGTACAAAGTCACCCTCCGACCGTTCGCGTCCCCGGTGTCGACTATGACCTCCATGGCGTGGGGGCCTTGCTGCACCCCTGTCTGCCCCGTGAACCACTATCACGGGGTTCGGCTACCTGCAGGATCCATCCCGTAGTGTTGTCCACGACCTAAATCACAAACATACGGACACGTTGGGTATCAGAGAGAGATTTCAGGTGGGATGCCTCGTTCCTGCTGTAGAGCCACGTCGAGACGCTCGAGCAGTAGCCGCAAAGGAGCAGAACTAGCAGAAACACAGGGGAGGCGAGGTGGACGGGCTGCATCATAGGTAAGTGGCCACTGTCCTCGGCCTTTGTTCATGTAGGAGACATCCACATAGGCCACACCGATGAGCTATGCGGTGCCGGGCCAAATAGCGTACCTACCGGAGCCGCCGCTCCGCGCACCATTACCTCCGGCAGCTTCGGAAGGCCGGGTGGGTCACTTCCTTTCATGGCCGGACATCCAGCTCGGTGGTATCTCGTTGTTCAGCGGAACCGTCCACCACGGCAACCAAGTGCATCCCAAAGTGTCTTCAACCCACACGGCGACCCATCACAGACCAAGCCTCCATCCTTTATTATTAGGTAAAGATAAAGGACGCCTCGCCTGAAATAATTTGCTGATGGGCCAGCCTACTCTTACGCATGGATTTTCTCTTCGTTTCTCTGTTTGGTTTTCTAGTCCGCATGTTTCAAAAAAACTGATTATTGGATTTTTTAGAAACTAAATAGAAAAAACTATTTTCAAAAAGCTCAGTGTATTTCAAAAAATGTTCAGTTTCTATTAAAAAATGTTAACCAAATATTAAAAAGCTTCACTCTATATAAAACAATATTCACCATATATTAAAAAAAATTTATAGCACAATAATTATAAAATTGGTGCAAAAATAAAAAAAAGGAAGAAAACTGGGAGAAAGCCCAAACCTGTAACAAAAAACCTGAAAGAAATAAAGAAACATGAGAAAACCCCAAAACAAGAGAAATTTTTTAAAACAAAAAAAATGGAATGGTGGGAGGAAGCGAAATAAAAAATGGAATGGCAGTGGACTCGAATAACCCAGCAGACCATCCCAAGGACTAGACTAGTTGACGCCCAGGGTCAACTAGGATTGGCACGGTGCGATCGCATAATACAACCCTATCAATTTTCCATTGAGTCGTATGCATCTCTTGCAGTCCTATACATCCATCGGGAAATCCGTATGGGATTGTGCATGCATTTGTGCACGCATCACCAATTTTCAAAAATAAGTAGGAACACCACTAGTCTGAATCTTAGCTTTTGAGATGATTGTCCCATAGTAAATACTAGATGAATTCACTGCATGTTGCGGCAGGATGTCAAGAGAAAATCTTATATCTACAATGGAAGAAAGATAGTTTAGCTACAATGTTTGAAAAATGCATTCCTCCATCTCCATGCATGATATCATAGCAACGAACAAGGGATCTCATCTAAGTCGTCAGGCATCCACCACGGTTGCGTTTGTCACATCGGATGGAAGTAAATTATGGTTTGAATAATGAAAATCCTGTGTATTCTGGAGATGCCTCAACCGACGAAAAAGACGGTCTATTTTTATTCTACTCCCTAGTGCTGCCCAAAGCTATACCAATAAAACGATAATTAACTGCTGTTAGAAAAACAAAAACAAAAACAAAAACGACAACTGCCACACTTTTTCTATTTCATATATTTTTTTCCACACATCACACATTATTTCATCAATCAAAAATTCAATTTGACAGGAATGGAGACGGGGTAGCTAAAGGAGGGGTTGGCATCGCCGCCATGCCTGCAGCCCCTTTGCACTCCTTAAGGCATGCCTCGATTGTTATGTAACACTGATTCGTCACTTTGCAACAGTAGTCATCAAGGCTTTCTTTGTAAACACACAATGATACATTTATCTTCTCCTTATCGATGCCATCAATGACTCGACCTATGGAATAATAACAGATAAACAATTATTGACATTAGTATGATTTTCAATTGAGTAACAAACATGAACCACATCCATGGGACAAAAACGAGAAAAGAAAAGACAGTCGTTATTGACTAGCAAAATACCCCTGAATTCCAACAGAAATAAGAAAATTTTACACATGAATTCATATTGTAACGACTAGCGAGTATCGGGAGTAGACAAATAACTATTGCATGTGTATCCCCTGCTTACATTGTGTAGTAGTAGCAAGGCACACGAGGAGAAGTAGAGCACTGATGCGGGTCGTGTACTTGTCCATCTTGATAATTCGATGCAACAGGGGCACTTGTTTCTTCTAGAGAAAAGAGATTGACAGGAGTGTTCTATAACCAAAACTACAAGTTGATTTCTCCCTCCACCCGTAATCCTGTATATATAGAGGGCCAGAGAGAGATCCTGTGATCGAAAAAAGATCAATCAATAATTTGTATAATAAGCAGGCTATCATTTCTTTCCATATATGGTCTAATTAATTTGGAGAAATTTCCAAAATACGGTGGCAAAAATTAAAAGCTGATTGCCAAGTTTGGATTGGCTGGATTACCATCCTTCTGATTTTAGATGTGTTTCCAAACTCCACTCCCTTTTTACCGCAGCACTCTGCGCCGGTGCGCCGGCCCAAACTTTGGACAGGTCCAACCTTGGCCGTTAGATGCGCCCCCGCATAGCCCGTCGGATCACGCCCTTTGCCAGCGATTGTCACCCTGCCATGTTTTCAGATCTGAAGAAAAGCACCGCTGCAGGTCATGCCCCCTCCCTCCCCGGTCGCCACATCGCGCAGCGCACCGTCGCCCTCCCTCGTTTGCCCTCACCGTCGACAGTTGCCGCCATTTCGCCGCTGGTCACTGCCACTTCGCCGCCGGTCGCCGCCCTCGCCAGTGGTCAGCGCCTCCCATACATTTCTCGTCGGTCGCCACAACCCCCACCCTCCCCCACACGTGTTTTGCTGCGCGCCGGAAGATTACTGGCGTTGGCGACGACGACTAGTGCACTGTATAACCACCGTCCTATCGCTGGTGCTTCCAGCCATGGATTTTCTCGAACCGTCAGATGTGGATGCGGGAAACATATTTGATATATGCTGGGACCGGCTATTGGAGATGCTGCATCCGATGATGGGTTTTGCTGGAACCGGAGCTGCAGCCGAAGACGAAGTCATCGTCGTTTGTTACAACCGTATACGGCAAAAACTGCAACCACGTTCGCGCAGAGCTACAAGCTTTTCACACGGGAGCTGCAAACATCAGCGACATAGGTCGACGAATGTTACAAATGTATATTGAAAAAGCTTCATCCATATTCTCGAAAAGCTGCAACTCGCGAGTGTGGTGACCGCGCACGGGGCTAGCGAGATGTCGTGGATTTGTGCTACATGCTACAATCGGCATTGAAAATTGCTACCACCATCATGTCATATAGCTACAACCGCAATCGCATTTTGCTGCATCGCAAAACAGTGCATTTCTCTTGCTGGAATCGATGCAGCTCCACGGACAGCGGTTGCAGCTCCGTTGGACCGCGGTTCCAGCTCTTGTGGCCATGGTTGCAGCTCCCCGTGCCCAGTTGCAGTGGTCTGATAAAACTACTGTATTTCGCCGGTTGAAACTTTTTCAAACTACGGTTGAAGCTTTCATATGAGTGAATGTGGCTTTTTCAGTACGCGGTGTCCGGTTGAAACTTTATATGTCGCAGGTTGAAGCTTTCGAATAAAATTGTTGTAGGTTTTTTGGTCGTTGGTTGCAGCATCTCTAGTGGACGGGTCCAACGTATGAAACTGTGGGCAGCAACTCGGAGACGACATGTCCATGACGGCTTCCCAACTCCGGCTTGCCGGAGCAGAATGAATCTGCAAGCCGAGGGCAAGTGTTTTGTGGGCGCTGATGTTGGTGATGGGGACCTACATGGGATTGGGGCTAGCCAACAGCGGGATCTGAAGGAGGAAGACGAGGAGCGGCGGGATCTAAAGGAGGAAAACGAGAAGCAGTTGAGAGAGAAGGGGATCGGGAGGAAGAAGACAACGGCTGAGCAAGAGAAAGGGGTCGGGAGGGACTGGGCGAGCTATTGGGCCAGCTGTCGCACGAGGTCCGTGTGCTGATATATTTGCGTGGAGAGGAAAATATGAAACATTCGGTTGCCCTTTATCGTACACGCCGCGCGGGACCGGCGAAAGTTTCAGCCGGTCCGCCAGCCACAAACGTTTCCCTTTTACGGATCGGTGGCAAACTGCAATCTGAAAAATTATCTGTACCGTGAGTTCAAAATTACAGCTGCATGCCTCAACAGAACAGACTGATAGTACCGTGAGTCCAAACTCTACTCTCTTTTTACGGATCAATTTGAAGTCTGACATGAGTAGCTTAATTACGTTCATGATTAGGTTCTCATTCAAGAAGTGGTTCATTTATTTACTAATAATAGCACAATGTGGTGCCCGACCGCAAGCAACCGTGCCGAGGCCTCCAAGCCAGGCCCGTTGACGTCAACGAACGAGGCGTTCGTTCGGCGGATAGACATTCCCATAAACTGCAAGGTGTCTGTCATGACTTTGTAAAATTTTAAGATGCAATGCAACTTCAGTATTTCAAAAGTACTCATAAAGATAGAGTGCGCATAAGTGTGTTCATAAAGGTGAAAGTATACTTGCGTATGTTAGCAACTTTGATTGTACTGTGTTAAAAAAATTAACAAGACCATAGCTGAAACAATTTGCTAATGTGCAGTCTTGTCTCAAAAACAAAATGCTAATGTGCAGTCTAGCGCAGGCGTAGCTATATTCTGTGGCAAATAGTTGAAGCGGCGCACACGGGTGCCTCCACTGGGCCGGCCCATCAGCAGACCACGCGCGCATCACTTAAAAGAGATGTAAAAAGAAGACAGGGCGCAAGCATTGGAGCTCACGGCCTCGGGGCACACCACTAGACCAGCTGGGCCTAACTGAGTTAAGGTAGCGCGAACGTCATAAGAACTCAAAGCCCCATTCACATATGACACAATTTTCGGAAAAAATGAAAACATTTGCAGAACAAATGTGATTCATTTTTTAAATGATGAATATTTTTGAAAATGTGACCATTTTTTGCAAATGATGAACAATGTTTTTGAAACAGAACATTGTTTTTAAAACTGGAACATTTTTTTGAAATTACAAAAAAGACCAGGAAAGGCAAAGATGAAACTCCCAAACAAAATTCGGAACATGAATATTTTTTGAAATCTTTGAACAATTTTTGAAACTGGAAATTTTTTTTAACTCCTGAAAAAACTAAAATATGAAGTTTTGTTCAATTTTTAAACAATTTTCTAAATGAGAACATTTTTTATTTGAACATATTTGAAATTGTGAATAAAAGTTTGAGAATGAGGACATTTTCCAAAATTGTGAACAAAGTTTTGAAAATGAGAACATTTTTGGGAATTCCTGAATACTTTTTGGAATATGAATATTTTTGAAAAATGTGAACAAATTTAGAAAAAGAGAACATGTTTTGAAATTCCGAAAAATATTTTTCATTTTTTTAAAAAATTAAACAGGAAAACGAAAAAACAAAAAGTAACACAAGAAATAAAAGAAACAGGAATAACGAAAAAAAGAAACAAAAAATGGAAAATTAAAAACCGAAAAACCCCAGAAGTAGAAACCAACAAGAAAAAACCCGGTTCAGGATCCTTCCAGAAGGTTCCTAAAACCGGTAGCAATACTGTACAGAAAAAAAATGCATCGCTAGCAATTGGACGGGCCCAATGCATCTTCCAGAGCGTTCCCAAAACCAGAACCTGAAGCTATACTTACGCTTATAGTTGGGCTGGCCCAAATATCTCGATAGGACGCCCTCCCTGTGCGAATGACCGACTGTTTGACGCAGAATGCGTCAAATAGGTTTTTCCCGAAGCGTCGACACCTACCTCCCTCGCATGGGTTTTCCTACCTCCCTCACGCTAGCCTGGCCTGAGGGAGCCCCATATTGGACCAGCCCAACTCGCGGGAGCCCACATCCTTCTTTAGGGTTTGGTCGCCATGTTTGATTAGGCCAACCCGGAGACTTGAATTTTATTCCTTTAAATGTTGGGACAGTTTGAATAAAGCCCGGCGTGAATGTCTCAAAAAAATTGTTTTTTTTTCACTTTTTTGTTTTCAATTTTTGCCTTATTCTTTTAGTTTTTAAATATTTTCAGAAAAATTCCAAAAACGCATTAAATAAATGTTCCTAATATATACCAAAAATGTACAATGTGTATGAAAATGTAGTCATCAAACATAATTTGTTGTTAAAACTTTAATCATCTATTTCAAAAAAATCAAGGTGTATAGAAAAACATTCCTGATGTATACAAATAATATAGAACAGGTATTAAAAAAATTGAACATAAACACATAAATTTATAACAAATGTTGATCCTATATAAAAAATGTTAATCATATATTTTCAAAAATGTTAAGCTTTATTAAAAATGTTCCTGATATATACCAGAAATGTACATTGTGTATTAAAAAAGTAGTCATCTAACATAATTTTTTAAATGCCATGGAGGACGGGCTTGGGACCGAAGCGGTCAAACGAGATATGGTTCAACGCTTGAATAATGCCCTCCCTTTGTGACATATCAGCACATTTGGGCCATAGTGGTGTTTGGGAAATGCAGAACTGGGCCTCACCTCTCTGTGTCATCACCGGCTCATCCCCACCCGGCAGGCGGATGTGATTTTCAACGTCTGTATCTGCCATGTGTGTCACACCGGTATCATGATTCGCAGTCATGGCTATAGCCGCTGCAGTTATCAATGATGGGAGTCCCGACAAGAATGTCACAAGGTCTACCGGCTACACCAGACGTCAGTGATGCCCCTTCCACCGACGGACGTGGACCCCTCACCAAGATGCCACTAACGTCCAATCGTCGACCTTGATTTATGGAGTAATGAAACTAGATGACAGGAGTTTAGAGATAAAGCAATGGAGGCTCAGCAGGCAGTAGGACGAATTTTGTGATGCGAATACCAACGCATGAGCTCCTCCTTCGATTTCTTCCGTTGAGACACATTGGACCACAGATCACCTTGATCTTCACGACTGACACTGGAAAGGACCACATTTGCCTACTAGACAGCCACCTCCTCCACATTAGGCAAATCGGCGTCATCACACGATCCACTAAGATCCAAGCACCAAGACGAACTATACAATCTATGATCACCATCTCATCACCAACCTGGATCCTCTCCCCCTCCCGTAGATGTCATCCTTCCTCAATGGTCTAATCGGAGTCTCGGTGGAGAGTGACGCTAGACAGCCGATCAAACTTGAGAAGCCATGGGCGCCAGTCCATCCATCCATGTAGGAACGCGCTGGACAAAGACATCGACCACCGCAGTGGAGGAGGGAGCTCTGGCGATCTCACTATCGCCTCAGAGCCTCGACACGTTCAAGAATATTCATAAGAAAGTCTTTATGTGCTGGGTATCTCCTTATGTGGCTTCACGCAACGATAAAAAAGTATTGCTTTACTAGTTGACACGGTGCACAGAAGAAGTGTAAACCAAAACCTATAACTGTTGTGCACCAACTATTTGGGAAACAAACCAGAGGATATTCAGACAAATGACACGGTTTCTTCCATGCCGACAAGGGAGCAAGCTGAATTAGGCATCTCCCTCCACGGAGCGGAAACGGTACATGGGTCCCAATGACGTGTCATGTGCCTTGTGCCGAGAAAAGACAAGGAGTAACGAGGACAATGGAACGGAGTAAAGTGAAGTTGAAAAGGATGGGGAGATCAGAGGTGGGACCATGGTTGGCGGAAAGCGCATATAGGTGCTCGTGTCCAAATAATGAATCAGAGGAGGGGAGTGCAGAAGGGTCTACGTCGCGACATTGGTGACCGTTGCATGGTAAGGTTGAGTTTTTTTTTCTATGGAGTCCATATGCATAGTTTCAAAATCAAAACCAAAGAATCTTTGCGCGCCAATTTTTGGGGAAAGGATGCAAAGGATACGGAGCTGGGCGATGACACATCATATGGTTTCTTTGGTACCAAATTAAGGATCAATAAAGGCTTGGGAGAGGATTTGAAGGACACCGAGCTAGGCGAGGATATCATCAAATGGTTTGTTTGGTACCAAATTAATCGATACCAATAAAAAAAAGGTGAACCACGCCATATATTTAGCAGGATACAAAGCATATGATGTAAAACGAATATACATTAATATGCATTTTAGGATGTAAAACGAATTACAAACGAAATAGGATGTGAAACCAAGCAAGGAAGAAGAGCAACTACGTTCGAACCTAATCCATTTTTGGCACCTCATTAAACATTGACCAGAGCAGCAGCTACAAATACCCATCCATTCCCCATCGACTCTTCATCCCTGTCTTGCTCCGGTCGGTCATCCATCCAATCTCACCAAGCTAGCTAGCTTTCTCCGGCCGCCGGCGGTGAGAGCATGGAGGGGTCGGCCACTATGACTGTGCGGGAGGTGCTGTACATGTACAGTGTGGCACGGCAGGCGTACGAGCGGTTCATGTCCGTGTGCGGCAACCCGGAGCAGGCCCAGAACGCGGTGGCGCTGCTGGTGTGGCTTGACCAGGGCACCATCTCGGCCATCCACCACGTCCCAGGCATTGATGCCGGCGCCGTGGCCATCGTCGCGGAGGAGGCCAACGCCATCCTCGAGTGCCTGCGCTGCCCGATGCCTGTGCTTCCGCCCATCCCGCTCATCTCCACGCTCTGCATCCATGGTGGTGTCTACATCGAGCCAGGCTTCTTCTCCTTCCACCAGGACCTTGTCGTCCGCGGCGTCGCCCACTTCCTCGAAGGCGCCGGTAAGTTAGTCTTCGACGACCGCTTGAATGTCTTGCTCAGGAGGTCTGAGACTGGCCTGGTTGGGAACCCGCCGGAGCTCATGGCGCCCTACAGCCCCCTTCCAATGGCGGTACCGGAGGACTGCCGCTCCATGTTTGTCACCTTTTCCAAGACCAAGCCTCTCCATCGTGAAGAGGTCTTTGACTACTTCAGGGAGTAAGTTGATTACCGAGATATACTACTAGATCTGCTCACTAAGTTTATACTTATACTTGAATGTACTAAGATCTGCATGCATGCATGCATGATTGGGATTGGATCTTCATATAATAGATGTCTGATGATTGGCAATTTGTCATGGATGATGGATGCAGGAAATGGGGTGATTGTGTGGTGAGGGTGCTCATGGAGAAGACGACAGGAGGAAACATGCCCACGTATGGCCGAATCATCTTCAAGACAGAGGCGATCGTGAACCTGGTGCTCAACGGTGAGAGGCTCGTCAAGATCTCCATCGACCACCGTGAGATTTGGCTGCGCAAATACATTCCCAGAGTAACAAACGTAGACGCCTGAGCCTAATCCATCCAGGAATCCATCATCGTCTTGTCCATGCATGATGCTCGTCCTTCTTGTTAGCCAAATCTACCGGATTTGTCATGTATCATTTCAAAAAAGATGTGTAACCCAATATTATATTGCGGCCAAATTAAGAGAAAATAAAAAACTGTTCGAGAAGAAGTTTGTTGCTCCTCGATTTGCTAGTAAATAAACAATACTGTGATAATGTCATTTCATACTTCCGTATCCTTCCCTTCCTTCTGCCAAAACCTTGGCGCACAAAAGTTCTTGGTTTCGATCTTCATTTTCCCAAACCTTGGCGCGCAAAAGTTCTTGGTTTTGATTTTAAAATTGTGCATATCAGACAGAACAAAAGGGCGCGCAAAGGTTTTTGGTTTAGTTTGAAACTGCTCAAACATTAGACAATGGCCACCCATGTCGCGACATAGCCACCCCTCTCCCCACTATGTTATTTGGATATTTATCACCTTCGGGCACATTTCCCAAACCGTGGTAACATCACCGATTATTTTCCATGTCCATTTCAATTTTATTTGTAATCCTCCCTACAATCCTTATATTTCTTGTCTTTTCTTGGTGATATGCCTAATTAAGCTTCATGCTCCCATGCCGGCATGGAAGAAACTATGTGTCAGTGCCTCTGTATCCTTCGGTTTCTTTCCCAAGTTGTTGGTCCATGAAAATTCTAGGTTTTGATTTCACATTGAATGTTAACAAGCACCCTTGATTTTCACATCTTGCATACACTACTTCAAATAGTATTCAAAGTTTTTTTTCCGTAACTTTTTACTGTCGGGTTAAGGCATACCCCACATGCATTGCACGTTTTCAACACATATGCTTTTCCTTACCGAAATGTTAAAAATCTTATGTAAGATTTTTAAGGAGTCCCAGCGAACACCCTTAGGCACATTATACTAGCACACGAATCCCAAAGCGTTCGCTCCAAAAGCACCCTTTGAGCGGACTACGAGATGGCAGCAGTGATTGGTTCGCTCAGGATGGCAACCTGGGGAAACACATTAGGGGATAAAAATTTCTGTTTTAGAGCATGTCAATTCTCATCTTTTAATGTTCATATAACATGGCAATTCTCTTCATCCAGCATGGTAATTCTCATCTTTTAATTTTGATATAACATGGCAATTCTCTTCATCCAGCATGGCAAGTCCCGAGCATGACAATTTTCACAATTTTGTTTTTTAGTCTGGCAATTATGCATGTTGCAAACATGGCAATCCCCCAAAAATGTATGACAAGTACTCTTTCTGCAGCTTGGTAATTTATGACAATCTTTTTACACAGCATGAAGTTTTAAATTTAAACATGGCATATCCATATACAACAACATAGGAAAATTTATCTGCTTCCACATGGCAATTATGGACTGTGTGTTTGGAGTAGTTTTTCTTAGCCAACGAAAACGTTCGTTCGTTCCTAGCTTGCTGGAAATGTTCTTGGTTTCGATTTTGAATTGTGCATTTTTCATGGATGGGTGCAGTAAATGGGATGAATGTGTAGTGAGGTGCTCATGAAGACGATGGGAGGAAACATGCTCATGTACGACCGGATCATCTTCAAGATCAAGGCGATCATGAAGTTGGTGCTCAACAGTGACAGGCTTGTCAATATCTCTACCGATCGTTAGAGATCTAGTTCCGCAATTACGTCCCCCCCCCCCCCCAAAAAAAAAGGCAACCAGTGGCACCGCCCGATCCATCCATCTAGGATCTCCATCCTCTCAACCCTCATACTAGATAGCCAGATCTACCAACCAATCGATCGGTAACACAATGGTGTGCTCTAAAAAAAGGTGAGATAAAGAACTGCTTGAGGAACAAAATTGTTTCTGCTTTAATTAGTACTAATAAAATATATATAATGACATCATCACATGTTCCGACATACTGCATACCCTTCATGTTATTTGGGCATTGACCACCACCATGCACCTTCCCCAGGTGTGGTCCACCTCTACATATTTTCCACATCCATTTCAACTTTAATTTAACCCTCCCTACAATATTTGTTATTCACTATCTTTTCAGGTTCCATGACACCATGTACTCTCTCCGCTCTGCAGAGGGAGATATGCCTAATTAAGGTTATTGCTCCCTTGCCGGTACGGAAGAAACCGTCTGTCATCGTCTCAATATCCCTCGATTTCTCTCCTAGGTTGTTAGGCATGAAAGTTGTAAATTTTGATTTAATGTTGCGTATATGCAAGCTCCCTGATTCCCGCTTCTTACATACACTACTTCAAATAATAATGAAATAATTTGTTTTATTGTTGGGTCAATCCATGTAAGGACATCCATGTTTTCTATGCTTGCATGTGCTTTGTCTTTTGTTCTATACTCATGTACGCATGCCCAAAAGTTGTGCCAAATTTAGTTACAAGGCCGTTTAATTTTTGTGCTTCAGGAAATTTAACGGAAATAAAGAAATAGACGAGGCCTAACAAAAATCTTGTTGGTCCTAACATTTCGTGGCACTGGTATTGAAGAATACTTATAATGTCATTGCAAGGCTTTGTATCCTTCGCTTCCTTTCCCCAAAACCTTGGCTCGCAAAAAAATGATTTTGATTTGAAACTGCATACTCTGCAAAAACCTTGGCTCGGAAAAGTGTTTTGTTTTTATTCGAAACTGCATATTGGATCGAATAAAAAGCACAACCGTTATACAACATTAACCATGTCGTTTGTAGATCACGAACTTCCACTATTTAAACATTGACCACGCTTGCGTGCATACACCTCCCTCCAACATACCACTACCTAATTAAACTTCTTGCTCCTTTATTGACATGCAAGAAACCACACTTCGGTTTCTTTCCCAAATGGTTGGTGGTCGGAAGTTCTAGGTTTTTATTCCACATTCCATAGTTATGAGCCACCCTTATTTGTGTACATTGATGCTCCCTTGCCACAACTAAATAAACTACATGTCCTTGCCTCAATGTTCCTTACTTGCAGCGGAGCAATGTTTGATAGCTACCACGGTGTGCTTGAAGCTTCAGGATACAACCGGCTTGAAGACTTGCAGTGCGTGTTCCCCCCGTCGGCAGTGGTTTGGCTACATGCCCCATCTGGAATTCTTATTTTCTTTCTTTGTTGGGGTTGTATGCATCTGAGACTTTCTGATCACAACTTTGTATCATGGTGGTCCTCAAAGTAAAAACTATGTACTCCCTCCGAACCAAATTAAGTGACGCAGCTTTGGTACATCTTTACTACAAAATTGTACTAAAGCCGCATCAATTATTTTTGATCGGAGGGAGTACTTACCATGTTTTCTGAAAATTATTGGATATGTGGAAGGTATGTTTAAATCTAATCGAAGACACGGGAAGCCCACATGTGCAGGCACTTCGCAAATGAACTAAATAATTGCCTGGGCTGAAGCATTGATTTATCAATGTATTTACATGCACAAAGCTCATGCCAAACATCGAAGAATAAGGCCATCTCCAATGCTGATGCTTGAAGGGTTTTCTGATGTTGAAAACTGGTTTCTTGCCATGTAAGACAAGTGAGATGCTAATATAGGGAATTGCTGCTTATTAGGTTTCAATGCTTGGACGGTACTTCAGAGATGTAATTACCTCCTGAAGCACATCAAATATTTGCTGGTCATATACTCTGCCTCTTGTAAGCACGTCATGCATTCAATGTGCCCTTACAAGCCCTGTGGTTTCAGCTACTTCACTGCACTTCATTTGAAAAGAAGTTTTGATTTTGGATTGAAGAAAAGCATCGATTAGAACAGGTGAAATTCAAGTGCTTAGCAAAATATTTCATTATGTAATTGGTGCTTATTCTGAACCCTGAGTGGCTCTTTAGGCGCAAATGCTTAAGAGATGCTTACGTATTTAAGTAGCATGGATTTATTTTCATTATAATTATCTAAGCACCGACAAGAAGGGAGCTACATTGAAGTCGATAAATTTTCTATACTCACATACACCCCCCGAAAAGTTGTGCCAAATTTAATTACAAGGCCATTTAATTGTTTGTGCTTTATATGGAAATAAAGAAACACACGAGGCTTAATAACATTTCATGGCACTAGTATTGAAGAAACCGCATAATGTCATTGCCAGGCTCGTATCCTTCGCTTCCTTTCCCCAAAACCTTGCCTCGCAATTTTTTGTTGTTTTCATTTGAAACTGCATACACTGCAAAAACCTTGGCTCAAAAAAGTGTTTGGTTTTTATTTGAAACTGCATATTGGACCGAACAAAAAGCACAACCGTTATACAAGGATAACCATGTCGTTGCTAGTTCACCAACTTCCACTATTTAAATATTGACCACATGAGTGCATACACGCCACAACAACATACCACTACCTAATTAAGCTTGTTGCTCCTTTATTGACATGGAAAAACCGCACTTCGGTTTCCTTACCAAATGGTTGGGGCTCGAATGTTCTAGGTTTTTATCCCACATTCCATATTTGTGAGCTACCCTTCTTTGTGTGCATTATTGCTCCCTTGCCTCCAGTAAATAAACTACATGTCCTTGCCTCGATGTTCTTTACTTCCTCTCCCAAAACCTTGGTGAGAAAATGCTATTATTATTTATTGAAACCGCATACTAAGCTGAGAAAGAAGCACAGGCGTTACGAAATGGCTGATCAAAGGCGAGGTGGAGCTTATCTGCTCGCGGCTCCTTGCTGCTTGTAACACTCGACCTTCGGCTTGCTGGCGAGAGGCCAGTATCCGGTCAGCGGAGGCGATGTTTGATGGCTACCACGGTGTGCTTGAAGCTTCAGGATACAGCCGGCTTCAAGATTTGTGGTGCATGCTCCCCCAGTCGGCGGTGATTTGGCTACGTGCCCCATATGAAATTCTGATTGTGTTTTTTTGTTGCAGTTGTATGCATCTGGAACTTTCTGATCATAATCTGTACCATGGTGGTTCTCGAAATAAAAACCATATACTCCATCCGATCCAAATTAATTAACTGACGCAACTATAGTACAACTTTGCTACAAAATTATACTAAAGCTGCGTTAATTAATTTTGATCGGGGCGAGTACTTACCACGGTTTTCTGAAAATTATTGGATATGTGGAAGGTATGTTTAAACTCAGCGGGAGCAGATGCTATGTGTGAGTATAGCTGATAATAATAAGATATTTTTAGAGCTTTTTTCTTCATACGTATTTTTTCAAAAAGGAGGATAATCCCTGGCCTCTGCATCGAGCGATGCACACATCCATTTTTTTTTCTTCGTACATGCCTGGTCTGTAAAAAAAATTGCAGTAATACAGACCAGGTACAAATCTAATTGAAAACACCGGAAGCGCACATGTGCAGGCCCTTTGCAAATGAACTCAATAATTGCCTGGGCGGAAGCATTGATTTATCAATGTATTTACATGCACGAAGCTCATGCCAAACATCGAAGGCTACGGCCATTTCCAGTGCTGACGCCTGAAGGGTTTTCAGATGTTGAAAACTGGTTTCTTGCCATGTACTCCCTCCGTCCAAAAAAGCTTGTTCCTCAAATGGATGTATTTAGCACTAACTTGATGCTAGATACATCCATTTAAGGGACAAGCTTTTTCGGACGGAGGGAGTATAGGACAAGTGAGATGCTAATATAGGAAATCACTACTTATTAGTAGGTCTCAATGCTTGGATGGTACTTAAGAGATGTAATTACATCCTGAAGCACATCCTGGCGGAGAGATCGTGCCAGCAGCAGCAGCAGCAGGTGAAGGCGTAGGCCTTGCCTGCACAGATGGATAATTGCTTCACAAATGGAGATACGGCCCAGCCCGGCCCGGTGGTTCTCGTCCGCAACAAGAAAAGGGGAACGGGCCCTGGGAGCTCGATTTTCAGGAAAGCATCTACAAACAGTTGTTGCGTGGTCTTTCGTTTTTGTGTGTGTGTTTTTTCCGTGAGGTTTTTATCGGCTTTTGTGGTGGTTTTCTTGCTTTTTGTGTTTCTTCATCCTTTTTTTCTATTTCTTTTTCCCGTTGTTTTATTTTCCTTCTGTTTTTGGTTTTTCTATTCTATGTTTCTTTACCGGTTTCCTTCAGTTTTACGATCTTCTTTTTCTTTTCTTTCCTCAAATACATGCCAACTTTTTTCAATACATGCTGTACTTTTTGTGCATGTGTATTTTTTGATACACGTTGAACATTTTTCAAATACATGTTTGAAACATTTTCTTAGAATAACTGTTAAATATTTTAAAATGCTCGTCAAACATTTTCTGATAAAATATTATTTTAAATGTCATGATCGAATTTTTTTTCTAAATGTCAGTAAGAATTGGATAATATGAAACATTTTTTTCGTATTACATGGGATAAAATAAATAAATAAATGTCACAAACATTTTGTTTTGGAACGTGTGAAATTTTTGTAAATGTAGTGCCTTTTTTTAATGGTAAGACATGTTTTTATTTTACATTGTATGAACATTTTAAATAATGTCATTAATATTTTAGGAAATGCGTGAACATGTTATCTGAATGGTAAAAACCTTTTTTCTAAATTATGCGAACGCTTTTTGAAATTTAAGTAAGGCAGTTTTTAAATATATAAAAATACAAACAAAACTAAAAAACTGGAGAACAAAAGTGAACGAATTAACTAATGTTCTTATTAACTAATGTGCTGGCCCAGTAACGCGTCACACAGAGGCGAGGCGACACTTACACTCGCTGCGATGAGCTATAGGCGTGCCCGGAGGAAAATTGGGTTGTTGCATCAATTTTCTTCTTAGACTCAAAAAGAGAGTTCCTTCTTTTATCTTTTATATATCTCTGCATCTTAAATGGCAAGATACATCCAACTGCAAAAAAAAAATCCACATGTGGCGTACCTAGTTACAAATTGGGTTGATGCTCCCAGCTTGCAACTTGAAGAAAAATAAATGGCCAACCCAAAGACTTGAGATTCACTTGATTTATTGATTTGAGAAAGAATCTAGGAGAAAAGAGGTAGCACGCACATTCAAAGACAGAGACAGGGATTTGGAATAAGAGTTAGAGCAAATACATTAAAGTGACATAAACAGACTATAAGGATTAAAATGTTATATCTTTGTTTAGTTGGAAGAGAGAGAAGAGGAGAGAAGGAATACAGGCCGTTGACCAGCTATAGCACTAGAAGCCCTGCTCAAGAATTCATCCGATTAACCAGTTAACTTGACGATTAATCCCTACTCATAGGGTCCCCGAGTAGCTGATTACCCGATAAATCGTCTGATTAATTGATTAAATGGCCGATTAACTTGTCGATTAGCCTATTAATCCCCTACCCACCAGCCCACCGAGCAACTACCAGTTAACGATTTCCTCAACAATGACTAGAAGCAAGACACTTTGTGAGATTGTGAGGTGGGTCAACTATTAATAAAATAGTACATATTTAAAACTTACTTGTACAATCTGACTATAAAATTAACTCTAAATGACATGGCAACTCCTTATAGCCGATTGACGAATGTATTATAAACCATGCTCTTAGGGAAGACAAAGATAATTATTGTCCAATTAATTCACCAGACAGATTCAACAAGTGTTGCTTGGTGCTGTCGTAATATAGGTCACACACACCACAGACACTGCATGGGTTCATCTTGTGCTTACATAAGGATCAACCAATTAATGATGTTCATCAATTATTTATTTAGACCGAGTAAGTAATAACAACAAAATGGTAGTGCACAGTGCGATGATAGACAAGCAGATCAGTGCTCCTGACCTCAAGTTACATCGCTTGCTAGTCAATGGACAGACGCGTGTCACCCAAACATTCTCAAATAGACAGCCACCGCGAAAAACACATCCTCAAAAGCGGAATATTAGTTATTTCCTCTCTTGTATCATGGCTTTCGCCACAAAAACCTAGTATCGTTCTTCGCAAGCGTCGCCGCCAACCTCGTTCTTTCTCATGAGCTTCCCTTTTTAGGTTTACTGAATATTCCGAAGCTTTTGGCCGGGCCGGTATTGGCAGGCTTACCGGCACCACCAGACGCAGGACCGCCGTCCGCCGTCTTGTTCGGCTCGGATGCCGTGGCTGGCATTCGGCTGCTGAATACGCCCACGCCCCTGGCTGCTGTCGAAGCAGGGTTCCCGGCTGATGGCTCGGCGTTCGGATTCGATTGCTGGAACTGCGGCCGCTGGCTGCTATACGGCGGGACATGGCTTCCTCTCTCGTTTCCCCTCGGATCCTGCTGCGGGGGTCTGCTGCCTTGGCTGAACTTTGGGGGCGGCGGGCCAGCCTGTTGCAGAGGTGGCCTTTGGTTGTCCTGGGGACGGCGATACCTGTCTTCGTTGTTCTCGTTTCTTCTCAGGTCTTGCTGTGGGGGTCTTCCTTGGTTGAACCTTGGCGGTGGTGGGCTCGGCTGTTCCAAAGGAGGCCTTTGATAGCGGCCTTCATGTTCACCTCTCCTAGGGTCCTGCTGTGGTGGTCTGCCTTGGCTGTCTACGCCTCCGGGCTGCTGCCTACGGCTGGCATACCTGTTGGTCTGCTCGGGTGTCATGCCTTCATTAGCCTTAGCCTGCTTTAGCTTCTCCATTTCAGGGCTACCATTCCTGGAACCAAGTCCATATTGCGATGGTTGTGGTCCACCCTGACCAGGGTTAATCCTGTTTCCTCCAGCACCAATGCTCTTGTCCAAGTTACCGCGGTTGTTGCCTCTAAACCCTCTATCTTGCCCTTTCTTTTGCGGTGATGATTCACGGGGGGTATAGGCGGGAGTTTTGTCAACATCCTCAGCTTCCAGACCATGTTCACTTGTGTCGTCCCCACTGTCAGTAGCAGCGGGTGGCGATTCGGAGGTAGCGGTGCGGGGGGTGCCTTTGCTTGCGTCTTCCATGGCCTTGCTTGCTTTCTTTCCACCTTTCTTGGTTGCAAACTTCACGTGCCTGACAATAACATATGCATGCTTGGAGTCCAAATGCGGCCCGCTTTCCACGGTACAGACATCTTGAATCTGTTGAATCAGTGAAATCTTAGAAAGAGATAAACTTTCATAGGCAGCAATTCTTAGTGTCAATTTTGTAGTCAAGGATAAAAAAAGGGGCCGGGAACAGTACAGTACAGAAGGGAGTACTCACCAGTCCTAATAAGCGAGATAGCGGTCCGCCTAAATCTTCGGCTTCGTTACCTGCGGGCATCGCCATGCACTGCCAAAGAGGAGCATCACTCAGTTCTTCACAGCTTGTTGTACCCAAGAATATAATAAGGTAAACATATGCATATGAACATCGCCAGATCCAATATATAGATATGAAGGTTTTAATAGTCCGTAAACGAAAATCCAGTTCAAGATGTTGGTTAGCAGTTCAAAAGATTGTGCCAGATACTATCGTCTTAGGTAAAAATGAAAACAAAGTCCATCAGGTAAATATTGCTTCAGGTGAAGACAAAGGAACAACATGTTATTGTGATTCTCCATGAACAGTTTAGATCGAACAGAAAAATTTATTGCTTCAGGTGAAGAGAAAGGGACAACATGTTATTGTGATTCTCCATAAACAAGATATGACAGACAGGTTTATTCCCAGAAAGTTCCTCCTGGATAATAAACTACTTCATCCCTCTTACCATTATATAGGCACAAAAGGAGACAAGGAGAACCATGCACTTAAGAGTTTGCTACACTTAAGCTACTTACAGAACTGAATTGAAACCCATGATTGGTTCCCGATCATAATCATTGGTTCCTATATATCCATAACTTTCGGGGCGACAAAAGCCCCCCTAATCATTGCACACTGTTTGGTTCCCCTTGTCCAGATATAAGGTTTCCTTGGGGATTGCCCAGTAAACTTAGTATAAAAAGAAGTTAAAAAGCAAAACCCACAGATAAGATGTATTAAAATCCGTGTTGCAGTTGCTTGGGTTGTCACCAAAGATTTACAGAACCATACAATAAAATAAAACTAAAAAGTACGTGAGCGCTCTTACCTTCACCCTGTAACCACGGTCCATCAGCCTGGTAATTGCATCTGCTTTCACCTTCAAGTCTTTAATTTCCTGCGAACAATAATTTATGTGTCTCAACAACACCCCATGACACAAGGCCTCCATATTGAATACAATATATCTACGACTTTGGAAATGAGTGAGCTCAACTAGGTATAGGCCCAAACGAACATGAAAAAAGGGCGTAGCAGTCCAATCAAGCTGTTACTACAGCTAAAAGGTGGCAATCAATCATGCATTGCACATCTGAACAAAAACGTTAAGTAGAACAACAGAACATTCATTATTACTGCCAGAAAGCAACTACCAATGTTTTCCTTTGAAATACTCCCAAAAAACGTCTTACATTTTGAGACAGAGGGAGTAGTAGTAGTCAAGCATGCATTCCATATAAAAATAAAGAATCATGAAAGATGATAATCTGCAATTATTAACGAAAGGTTAAAACAAGCAAGAAAACTTACTGTTTTCGCCTTAAACCGCACTTCTTTGATATCTCCAACACGCAAAGTAATAGCAGACTGCAGAAAATCAGATGCAAAATAAGGAGAGAGATTTGCTATTTTCATTAAGATGTGAGAGATCAAAGCCCATTGAAGGTGCACGTTATCATGACTTATGCAGAAGTAATATAAACATGGAAGGAGATACAATGGTTAACACTGTTTTCCCTTGCTCAGTTTATAAGGCTACATTTAGCACAGCGTTACTTTTCAAGGGCACTTCAATATTTCTATTGTGGACGCAATAGTTACTCGAAATCATCTTTTTTTTTGAGACACAATAGTAAAATCTTACTGGGATTAGTAAATAATCATCTGTCTAATTATACCCCAACACAAAAACACAGCAACCGCAAACGGGCTCTGATTACGGAACCGAGTGCCAGCTCTCACCATAACCAGATGCCGTTGTTTTTTTGTAGAAACCAAAGACTTATCTGTGTCTTTTAAAAGACACTATCACTAGAGCGAGCGATAGTTTCTGTCGCTGAACTGGTTGTTGTTTTAACAAAGCACTTTTCTGAACACAGACCAAGGAACCGTTAGTTCACAATACAATGGTCTGACACAATTATAATTTACAAACATGGAAGGAGATATATGATTAACACTGTTTTCCCTTGCTCAGTTTTTAGGGCTACATTTAGCATTGCGTTGCTTTCCGAAAGCACATGCATATATTCTAATCTGGACGCAACAGTAAGTAGAAATCATCTTTTGTTTTATGACATGGCAGTAAGATCTTACTGGAATGAGTACATGAGTTCTCCCGACTTATTAGACTCCAAGACACAGCACAGCAACCACAAATGGGGTCCGCCTGATTACACAATCAAGTGCCTTAGCACAGCAGAAAGTAACAGAGGTGAATCTGGCTATGTTCAACATCTTGTGTACATTGTATTGATATGAACATAATATGTTTGTGTAGAAGACAAAGATAATAGCACTAGAGTGAGCGATGGTTTCTGTAGTTAGTTCACAATCCTACGATCTGAACACGTTTACAAACATGCTCTGTTCCAAGCATTTCAACTCAACTCCAGCAGTGACGACACGACAAATTCAGCGAGGATGATTTGACCACGCATACATACCTTGGCTTTTAGGCGCTCTTTGTCCTTGACGTCCTTGATGTACTTCTCCTTGTGGAAGTCCATGATCTTGCAAACCGGAGGGTCCGATTTCCGGTCAACCTGCGACGAGGTAACCATGAGAAATGGGCACAACCGAATAAGTATACGAACATGCCGACCCTCGGGCAGAGCTGAAGAAGAAAATGGAAATGAGGTACTACCTCAACCAGGTCCAGCCCCATCCTGGCAGCCATCTTGAGGGCCTCGTGCCTGGGGACAACATCATGCCCTGCAGAAATCGGGGGAAAAATCGGATCTTCAGCATCCGAATGGCGAATGGAGAAGGAAGGGGATCGTCGGCACCTTCGTCCGTGACGAGCCGGAGGAAGGGGCCGGTGATGTCGTTGTTGAGCCGGGGCCCGGCGTCGTCGTCGTCGTCCTTCTTGACCGCCTTCTTGACCTTCCGAGCCACAAGACAAAGATGATGAGAGGAGGAGAGCTGACCAACCTAGGGCGACAGACTGAGGGAGGGAGGGGGGAGACGTACGTGCTGGGGCGGGGCGGCGAAGGAGCGGCGGGGGACGGTGACCGGGCGGCGGAAGGACGGAGGCGGGGGCGGGGGAGGCGTGAGGGTGGGAGGCGAGGCGGCGGCGCGGCGGAGGCAGTATGATGCCTGGGAGCGGACGGCGAGGGACCCGATGGCGCGGCGGAGAGCCATGGTTGGCTTCCCCTCGGCGGCGGCGGCGGCGGCGGCGGAGATCGGCGAGGAAGGAGGGGAGGGGAGTCGGCCGAGGGAGAAACCTCCACGCCGAGGGCCGGATCAGCAGCCCATGAGGCTACACCAATGAGCGAGTGTAAGTCAAGCGAAGCCCATTTCACTCACGGCCTAGTGGCCTACTATCGTTTCACCTCTCTCTTTCTCCAAACATAAATCTTTTTTTTTGTCTCAAAAAAAACATAAATCTTTTTTTGAGATACACATTCGTTTTGTTTTTTTGCATAATTATAGGCATGAGGATGTAAAAGAAAAGAGATAAAATGTCAAGGTATATACTAAATCCCATATTATGAAACTGAAACTCACGAATATGTGTGTAACGCAAATTGTTCGGTTGCGCTACACGGGAATCATATGAACTACCAACTCAAATGCCAACAACCCTATTGCTCTCTCCCTCTCCAAGAAAAAGGCAATCATTGGTGATGGTTTCTCCCCTTGGCAAAAGCCGGTGAGACCGCGGTTTCCGCCTCCTCGGCTTGCTGCTCCAGTGGCGGGTGGAGGAAGGGTCATGGTTCTCTCATGTGCTTTTTTTCCACTGTGGAGTTGGTCTTTCAAGTGGTGGCACCGGTGGGATGAGAAAGGTGTCACATCAAATAAAGTTGCCTTGGCTTCTTCCTCATCACGACGACCCTCTCCATGGCAGCGTCGACAAGTAGATGGCCTTGTCATCTCACTGTCTGCTTGGGCGGTGAGATTAGGTTTTATTTTCCTATCCGTTTGTTGTTGTTGTTCGCGGTGGTGTCGAGGACCCGGATGAGATGGAGTGTCTGGAATGAGACCATTGGTTCGAGGGCTGCATATCTAGCGTTCTTCCCCGACTATGTCAGTGGTATGCGGTGGATTCGGGTCTAGGTTAGCATGGGTATGTGTCCCCGGTCGACGTGCCACAATGACATGTGCTTTGATGCTTGTAGTAGGCATGTTCATCGACTCTGAAAGCCTTTATGGTGATGGTGTTGCCCTGGATCTAACGACAGTGGATGTTGTGCATCTTCTCCGGTGAAGGCCTTGGCGGCGTTGGGTATTGGCTACAACCGTTAGTTTTGGTGTGTGTGCAGGAACCCCTATGAACCTTCTTGTATTTTTTCTCTCTCTGTCTTGGGGTCCTCTCTGCATAATTTTCAGGGAATTTATCAACCCTAGATTTCTCTGGCTGTCTCCATGTGTGTTTGTACATGTATTCTGATTGTTGAAGTGTGACATGCATAGTTTACCAGAAAACTGTTTAGCATCATACAATGGTTGTCATAAAAAAATTTCTAGACGTTTAAATTAAATAAATAACACCCTTTGGATTTTGCATACAAAGTTGAGTTGACCGTGGCAGACAAAAGATCACAAGAAAACAAATCGTCTGGAGTTTTTGTGAAATTTATTCAAACCAATGAGACTAGTGTTCGGTCCTATAAACCCTGACGACTTTGACATGAATTTTACTCCTTTTCCTAAATGGAAGTATTCTCCGCTTGCCATGTGGACTGGAATTAATGAGATAGTTTCGTCCCAAATTATTGGAAAACCCTAATTTCAAGAAAATAAAATAGCGTAAAATCCTCAACTTCCCGGTCTAATAAGGGTATGTTTAAATAAAAAAATATAAACCTTCGAAGAAAAATCCAACTTCATGAAACACGGGAAAATTAAATATTGTGAACAAAAAATAAGGGGTTCTTTCAAAAATATTTTGTGGGAAAATACTGGTTTCTTTTCTACCAAATAAATCTTAAAAAATTCAATTCAAAGCCTTTTTTACTCGTTCATTCATGCACATGGCACAACATTCTATTAAAAAAATCACATCCTCAATTGTTAGATTTTTCTTTGAATTTTTTGTCCTGAATTTTCTCATAGAAGTGTAGGCTTTTTCCCTCACTTTTTCTCATAGAGGTTGTCCCACACTTTTGCTTATTACTCCGAAACTGCGATGACGGGGCGAGGCTGACTTGGTGATTCATGTCCACTTATGTGCGCACCAAAGAAGAATATATAGCAGGTGGGTTGGGGCATAAAAATTAAACTAGCACTTTATAGTTTGGAAAAGATAAAATGGACTTTGGTCAGTACTAGAAGGGACTCCCATGCTTCGCTGCACCGAGAATATAAATGTGTTATGTGGTAGCTGTACAATGAACCATGTCATTGAGTAATATTTTTGCATGGGCATGTAATGAGCACCTGATAATTCCAAAGGAAGAACAGAAAAGAAGTGCATCACCGTATTGAATTGCATATCTTGTTCATAACTTGGAAAAAAAACAACGATGATCCACACAAAATTCAGTGACATGTTCAACAAACCATAATTCTCATTCAGGACTTCTAGTAGACCGGTAGATACATACTTTACAAACTAAACATACTCAACATAAAATAAGGTTGCTATCTTCCTTGCCTCTCCCTTAAACATGACTTTGATGTTGTTCATCAATTGTTTCATCCACAACAGTCTCGTGCCCCGGGCATTTCATGCACTCCCATACATTAATAAAAATATGTTTTTGTACGAACCAATAACAATAAACAACACAGAAAGAACATTTAAGAAGATTCCTCACATTCTTTAGTACACTGAAGCAAACAATATATGATCTTGTCATCCCAAGCAAAAGATAGATCTTTCTCGAAAAAAGCAAAAGATAGATAAACTTAATTATCCGAGGACACAAGCTGCTTTATACTGGATTGCTAGCATTCCCAAGTTCACTAAGTAAACATGGGAATTTTCAGTAAGAGGTGGCTTTCAGCATTAAGTAAACCATAAGGTAGCTGAGCTATCTTTCTCTAAGGACACAGTATGCATGTATCTTCGAGCCACCGTTCTGATGCAGCCTTTCAGCATTGTTCCACCATTAGAAGGGCTGAGCGTTCTTCGCTGCGCCGTTGGTGTTGTTAGAGTTTCAAAAATAAAATTTTTCTGTTGTCTGGTTTGGCACCTGAGTGAACTAGTGTGTGTTTTCTTAGACGGTGAGAGGATGGAAACAGTTGACCCAGTCAAAATCATGAATCAAATCCACCTTAACTGAATCGTTGCCCAAGTAAAAACTGGAAAACAAATCCGAAATTGAGAACCTCAGGTGAATGAGAGGGCTCACAAATTGGTGAGTATGGTGTATTAGGAAGATGTATTGGTAGGGCCTGGATTGATCGTCCAAGCATGTTGGCATCAACATCATGGCATGGTCCATTCCACTGTACCCGAGTTCAGTTTAGCTTATCTGAATGAATAAAGAAACCTTTCATGTGGGATCCAGAGCATACAGATACAGTGCAAGCAAACGTGATTATAAACAAATACATTTCCACGGATGGCAATCAGTCAATGATTTAGGCACCACGAACACACACTAGCTAGTACTATAATCGTCGCTAGCCCAGCTAACTCTGAGCAGATCCTGTCACCAGATACTCAGATCCGATCGATGAGGCCAAGAAAAATACGAGTGACAGCCATGACATGCCATGCCATGGATGGCAGCAGCGGCTCTCTTCCTACTGCTGTCGTCTGATTTGCAGCAGCTGCACCAACATTACTTGCTGTATTTGGCTTCATGTGTGCGATGCTATCATCATCATCATCATCATCGTCATCATCATCATCATTATAATAAGCCAGCAACAACGACATCAATCAATAATGATGGTTAATTAAGCATCCTAGCTAGTGGCATCGTGTAGTACGTACGTGCTACTACTAATCATAATCATAATGTTTCCCCTGCCTGCTTTGGATCCTTGCTGCTAAAACCCCATCCAGCCTCCCCTGCAAGATGCCACACGAACTTGAAGGCGCTATCTATCTTGTACGTATCCTATAAGCAAGTGGACGGCTCATTGGCCCACACCACATGTATTCAGTGCCTTGCTGGTTGTTGTTGAGTGGGCATTTTTGGCTCCCAGCACCCTGGAAGCTCTCTTTGCTTTCAAACCGTTTTTGTAGAGCTAGGTTGATGAATCCAAATTAAAGTACTCCCTCCGTTCCAAAGTACAAGCCCTTTTAGCGATTCCAACATGGAACATATATAGAGTAAAATGAGGTGAATCTACACTTTAAAATACGTCTATGTACATTCGTATGTAGTTTGTATCGAAATCTCTAAAAAAGTCTTATGTTTTAGAAACGGAGGGACTAGTGTGCATATATGCACAGTAAATATGTCGTTAGTAGTGGAAGGAGATATCTGCAAGGTTTCCATGTATATGCATGTGTAGGCGGTGTTTTGCCTTTGACGCGGCTAGCGTGATGCCGTGTTGGAGCTCAGGTCCGGTGGTGGTGGAAGGGGGATCCGGTGGTAGTCTCGTCAATAAGCTCACATGTTACCAGGATCTGGTGCATGCCTTTCCTCACCGTGGGAAGGAGGAGGAGATGTGGAATGGGAGGGAGCATGTGTCCGACGAGCTTGTAGATCAGTTCATCATTGGAGCTCAATCGCAATTGTGCGCGCGTTGGAGCCATGGCGCCAGCAGGACCACCCTTCCATTTTGGGAGAATCTTCTCTTCTGTTCAGCATCAGGTTTCTAATGGCCCATTGATGTACCATATGGTAGAATGATGACCGGTTGGAGTGCCGATGTTCTCTAAAGTCGCCTCCATTCTCTCCTTCCTGTTGTCGTGCCATAGGCGCGCGAGGGGGGGGCAGTTTGCACACAACTTGGCATATATCTCTCTTCCATCTGGTTAGCAGTCGGTGATGGAGTGGTAGTCGACCCATCATACCAAGTGGTTTCATCCTCAACGATGATGCCCTCGGTCGGTGTTGCATAACATTACAAGGACGAGACTGCAATTTTTGCATCATGATCTCAACTCCTTTTTTCAAAGTCAGAAGTGGTCTATAATTTTGCTTTCTTTGGAGCATTGGCGTTCTTCTGTTCTCTCCTCCCCACCGCCATGTCATAGGGGAGGCAGTTTTGGCACAACATGGCATCTACTTCTATTCTACCCGGTCAGCAGCCGGGGATGTGTTCATCCCTGAAGATGATGGGTTCGGATCAGTTCTGCACACTATTATAAGCATGGAATTCCAATCTCGCTTCATGACCTCGACTCCTTTTTAGTGTTAGGAGTGGTCTATAATTTTGCATCTTCGAGGACCCCCGGTGTAAAATGGACTGCTATACCCCCTTCGATTCTTTTTGCTTGCGTATAACGTCCAACTGCCACCCGAGGGCTCATGCAAACCCTAGCCGCCGCCTCCCTCAACTTATCCCCCCTCCTAGACTCCCTATCGCTATCGGAGGAGGCCGAAGTGCAAAGCTTGCCCAACATACAGTTGTGGCAGGCTCGCGTCCTTATTTTGCACGGAGGCCTCCAGCAGGAAGGCGTCGGCGGCCCTAGACGACATGAAAATGACGACGGAACACAACATTTCTTCTTCCTTTCTGGTGTCACCCATTCCTTATCTTTACTCAACGCTTCTCCTTTCCTAACGAGGTGGAGGACGGCAGAACCGGGACGGTAGGTGGGTCTTGGACCGAGTAGCAGCATATCATGCTACCGTCCACGGGTGGCGGGAAAAGGGGGGCGAGAGAGATGCACAACGCTCGTAAGGGGAGACGGAACAACACAACACAAAAGAGGGGACGAGACTACACGCCAGAGATGTCGCGGGAGGGAGACGATCGGTCGGCCAAATTTTATACAAAAGCATACGCGTTTATGCACCCAAAAAAAAAACCCTGGCAACCTAAACCACTGCCACCAATATATTTCTCTAAACCAAATCACAATGCCATTGCCTTTTAGTATTTCCTTATATATAATAATTACAATAATAATGATTATACATGTCGACAGCTCGCCGTCCAGCCAGGCATAATGTATTTCCTTTTATAAGAAGGCCTAAAAACAGAGTTGCAATTTCTTTCTTTTTTTGAGGGCATGGACAGTCATCTTTTGATTTCCTTACTACGGTGAAAGTTGGATTTTGTTTTTTGAATCGCACCCTATATAAACCCACCATGAAAACCAAAGCGAAGGCAATCAGTCAGCCACACCCATCCCTGTCTTCTCTTCTCCTCTGCTCTCTTGCGGCTGCGGCTGCCAGCGCGAGGCGACAAGAAGCAGGATGAAGAGCCTGCTGGGGGAGGAGCGCAGCTTCATCATCGAGAGCGACGACGACGACGAGGAGGATCCCGCCCACAGGGTCGACGGCGTTGGCCATGGGGACGACGGGTCGTCGTCGGACTCGTCGTCCTGCGCCACCCCGCGCGGCGGCGGCGGCGGCGACAGCCAGCCCAACTCCTACACCAACCAATGGCCGCAGAGCTACAGGTAACGACCCACATCCATCAAATTCGTCTCTTGTCCGTCCATCCACATCCATCAAAGTCGTCTGTCTGTCTTCCGATGAACTCCATCCATCGATCTAATCTGTTGCTTGCTTGCTACTCCAATCTCCCTTCCTTTCTCTATGTCTTTCTTTCAACTCGATCCATTCGACATTCAGATTCCCTGCCCGGTTTCTCTGAAAAATACGTTCTGAATCCATTCCATTCTTCCCGAACGGACCCCAACCAAATCCCAATCTTGGATTCATGCTTCTTTGACCCCTTCCAGCGCCCAACCAATCAACCAGAGTGGGAAAGGTAGTTTTTTCGGCATCACCATGTCTCTGTTGATGCAAGTTTTACCAAGCAACCGCTCGCTCCGATCTTTTTTTTCGATTTCGAAACGGACACACACTACCTTTCTGACAGACAGAGAGACAGACAGGACAAACCAACCTGCTCTGTTCCCCCCTTAGCACCCCTGGATCTGTATGGTGCTGATGTGGTAATTGGTCAATATAAATCCCCAGAGTGGGAAAGTTGGAATTGTGTTTGCCAACCAGTCTCAATCCATTACCTGTAGCTTAATCATCATCATCTTCATCCCGAATACCACATCTACTCATGCCTGTCTCCAAACAAGCACCACTTTTATAATTATTGTTTATTTTGGAAGGATGCATGTTACCCCATGGTGGGGTGGGGCGGTACAGCTCAGGCTTGTGGACCAGCACCTGGCTGTCACATCTTCATCATCTCCTCAGCTGTTTCTTTTCCTTGGATTTTTCCCTCCGAAATGTGCTTTCGCACATCGCCTTGCGTTCTTGTTTTGTTCAAAGTCATCATTTCTGACTGAATCTTACTGTATTTTGTCAAGTATAAATAGACTGAATCTTACTATATCTGCTGTTACAATGCTCAAAAATCACATTTCTTGCTCTGCTTATTCTCATGTCAGTAACAATTCTTTTTTATTTTCTCTCTTGTATTTTGACAGGCAATCGATCGACATTCTGAGCAACGTGCAGTCGCCGAGCCTGGGGTTCCTGGGGACCCCGACGCTGAGCAGGCTGTCCAACTCCTTCCTCAACAGCTCCTTCCTCAACAGCTCGTTCCGAGGCAAAACCCCTGAGATCGTCTCCAATCTCGTCAAGCCGCTCATACGCCCGACCACAAGCGACGAGCAACAGCAACAACAGCAGCATGAGGATATCCGGAAGAGCTCGCAGTACCTCCTGCCGTCGAGGAAGCCGTCGCTGCAGCAGATCCCCGAGGATCAGAAGCCGCTGGTGGTTGGCCATGAGGTTTCTCCCTACCAGCAGTGCTCTTACACCCAGGGAGCTATGAATGGTAAGCACCTACTACAGGCCTGTGAATTTTACATTCTCAATTTGAAATGAAATGCTAGACCTGACTGGTTGACACAAGTAAATCGATCCAAAAAAATTTGTTAGCAGAGCATGATAAATAGGGGCCCTCAATTATTGGCAATGCCGCATATTCTTGTGATGTACCATTGCTGAACTGAGGCTTGGTGAACCTAGACACGTTCTTAGCAGACGGATGTCCAAGTTCAGTGTACCGATGGCCCAGTTAGGCGTTTTCACGCGCGGTAGTACCGTGCTGACGGCTACTGATACACAGTTTACACTAGTCTAAAGCTCCAAACCATAAGATAATAGCATAAATTTTGAAGGATCTGCATACAAATCACACTGTTTTTCCTTCAGATCCCCACCCACTGTAACTGCCATTTTTACAGTTTAGTATGGCACCGAAGGTTGACAGAAACTATTAATTAGTTCCTAGAATGTTCTGATCAGATCTACTTAACCAAGTGAGTTGCTGGCAGTTAACATAAGCGCAGAGAATCAGGACATCAAGTACACCAAGTGGTCAATTATGCATGATTGAGCACTGTCTATTCGCGTAGTTGAGGCGCCGCATCACACATGGTTCCGGTCCACCATTTCGATTTTTCTTCTTGTTCTTCTCCGTATTAATAGGGACATCACATGGTTGATGAGTCAGCACAACCAAACCATGTGACATGTTGTCGCATCGAGATCTGCAGGCTGTCCCACTGCTTCAAGACAAACCATTTGCTATCAAATTGTGCAGAAATGATCCCATTCAAGAAAATGTGGAAATAGCCAAGCACACGTCGGTCGTCGTATTTTTTATCTCTTTTTTTTCACCAAGGAGTTGACCTGAGTTAACAACGAAGCTTTGCTGTGTGTAATCTGTTTCAATTGGATCTATATTCTGAAGGTCTGAACTTTCCTGTGATAAATTTTACTGAACCTGAAGAATAGTTGCTCATCATGGATGATTCCTATGATAAAATGCTCTTGTTTCTAATATGCAGGAATAAATGTTCTGTGTGGTGTCGGAATCCTGTCGACGCCTTACGCCATCAAGCAAGGGGGGTGGCTCGGACTGGTGATACTAGTTGTATTTGCTCTGCTCGCATGGTACACCGGTGTGCTGCTGCGCCGTTGCCTAGACAGCAAGGAGGGCCTTCAGACATACCCGGATATCGGTCATGCCGCCTTTGGCACCACCGGTCGCATAGCCATCTCGGTAAGATTCAGTTCTTCAGTTTGGGCAGATCTCAGTCAGGGAAAGTTTTTGTGCTAACTTAACTTATTTCTGCTTCTTGTGTGTGGGTTCACTATCTGCAGATAATCCTGTATGTGGAACTGTATGTAAGTACTCCGTACCATCCAACCAATTAAATCCAAAGAGTCATCACAACATCTGAAAGAATCTGCAACGAATTAACCGATCCTTGATCTGTTGTTGCAGGCCTGCTGCATCGAGTATTTGATACTGGAAAGCGACAATTTATCCAAGTTGTTCCCCAATGTGCACCTCAACATTGGGGGCTTGACAATAAACTCGCATGTGTTCTTCGCAATCTTGACGACGCTTGTTGTCATGCCGACCACCTGGCTCCGTGACCTCACCTGTCTGAGCTATATTTCAGGTATCAATCTATTCACTTGTTGCTTTTATTTTCATCCTGCTTGTGCATATGCTCTGCATCTTGTATCACACATCATTTCTCACGATGTTGTTCTGTGTTTGCTTTGTAGCTGGAGGTGTGGTTGCATCAATCCTTGTGGTCATCTGCCTATGCTGGATTGGGGTTGTCGATCATGTCGGCTTCGAGAACAAAGGGACTGCGTTAAACCTCCCGGGAATTCCTATCGCGATTGGACTGTACGGTTACTGCTACTCGGGGCATGGGGTGTTCCCAAACATATACTCTTCTCTGAAGAACCGCAACCAGTTTCCTTCCATTCTTTTCACCTGGTAAATTAGCTACTTTGGGTCAACCTATATTCGATATCATTCTTTTGGAACCTCAACACTCAGTTATTGTTTGTGCTTCTTTGATTTCAGCATTGGGTTTTCTACCATTTTGTTTACTGCCGCTGCGGTGATGGGATACAAAATGTTCGGCGAATCCACCGAGTCTCAGTTCACCCTCAACTTACCGGAGAATCTGGTGGTTTCCAAGATTGCCGTCTGGGCTACGGTAATTGCTCCTGTCTAGACTATTTCAGATCACTTTGTTCTGTACTAAGCATGTTTTATGTAACTTCATTCTCAATCATGTTGACCTATCTCTTGGCTTTTGTTGCAGGTGGCTAATCCGATAACCAAATATCCTTGGCTTGTCAATTATTTCTCTTCAAAGGGGATTTTAATCAAAACTAACATAGAGAAATTCTATTTCTTGCCAATGCTTCTTTAGAATACATGCTGATCTTTTTATTACATGCTTAATAAAGTTCTAAAATCAAAAAGGTTTTAAAAAGTTCTGAAATTATTTGTTGATGTACATGATAATTGTGCAATGTCCTTAACAAAGAATCACATATGCATTGACCATAACCCCATTGGCCATGAGTCTGGAAGAGTTGCTGCCGCGAAGCCAGCAGAAGTACTCCAACATAATCATTCTTAGATCAGCCCTGGTGGTGTCAACCCTCATCATTGCTCTGTCAGTTCCCTTCTTTGGTAAGTTAGTTTGCTCTCTTTGGTCAGCATATGTCAGCATTAGTAGTAGATTGAATCATTCACTGACCATTGTTCATTCTACATGTAAATTGACAGCGCTTGTGATGGCTCTGATTGGCTCTTTATTCGCGATGCTTGTGGTAAGTTTTCGCTGATTATTTCATCAGATGATAACAAGTAATTGGTAAGCTATTCGTGAGAGGCTAAAATATGTTTCATTGCAGACCTACATTCTACCTTGTGCCTGCTTTCTGGCCATCCTTAAGGCAAAAGCGACTTGGTATCAGGTACACAAATATTTCCAACGTCACATTTCTTTATTATAACTATACTTGTATCTAGCAGAACAGAGAAGGTTCTGAGGTCATATTGTGATGACATTGCCAAGCAAATTTATGTAAAGCACCTATTTATGGTGAGGAGCCTAACTAAAAACTATTTTACAGACTGCGACATGCTCATTCATCATCGCCGTAGGGGTTACTTGCGCCTGCGTGGGGACATACTCATCCCTCTCCGGGATTGTCCAGAACTACGCCACCTGACTCTGAAGTACTTCCTTCCCTACATACATAATAGAGAAGATTGCTCGTTCGACCGCATTATTATACATATAATTAAGCATATGTATGAGCGAGAGTGGAGGATTCAAATTTTGCCGAACAATGAATTATGTCCATCGATATATAAATGTTGTATGATTAAATTTGTATGGTTGTTAAATTTGTGGCAACTCCGATAACCTTGCATTATTATTGTTAAATTTGTATGTTGATGGATCTTTATCAGTCTAAAGTCCCAGTTCTGCTAGCTAATTACCAACTATTTGAATTTTTCATCAATCTATATTCAGAGTGTAATTTTGCCAACATGCAACTAGAACCTTTATTCGTCTGTATATTAACTATATTTAGAGTGAGGTGTGTATGATGACGGTTGGATGCTGATTTTGAGTAATAACATGTAAATGCAAACGAAAGTGAAGGATCTTAGGCAATGCCACATGGTTTCTCCGGTGGCGGCTAATTAGGGATTTAGGGTGACGGAGAAAGAGCATGGACTCTATATAGGGAGGATTAAAACAAATGGAAATATAATTGCGTAATGAGGGGGCAGGACAAGGGTTGCGGGAAGGTGTATGCAGGTGACCGTTGTCCAAATAATGGAATCAGTTGACCGGGGATCTGCGTAGCAACATGGGTGGCCATTGTGCAGCGGCTATTTAACGGTTGTGCTTTAGGAATAGTCTTACATGCAACTTATCTAGGGTAACTAAAGTACAAGTAAGGTGGGAGTGAGGAAATGGTTCAGGTTGACGTTGCAACGCACATGCAAATATAGAGAACATATGATGCATGTGGGGTATGTCTGGCTTGAAGTGGAAATTAAGCGTGCGGTGTGAAATTAAAACCTAGAACTTTGCTCACCAATGGTGCGGGATAAACCGAAGGATATTGAGGCAATGGTGTGTGGTTTCTTCCGTGCTAGAAAGGGAGCAACAAGCATAATGAGACATGTCCCCTTTCATGGAGTGGTGAGGTTCCCACTGAGATGTCCTGTGTAAAGAAAAGACAAAGAAGAACAAGGACTATAGAGAGGATCAAAGTATTGTACTACAAAACAGTTACAATAGGCGTCGGTTCACCACTGACGGGCTCATCACGACTCTTGTATCGACCCGACCCAAATGGATCGGAGTCTCTGTGCTTGTTGTGCTAGTCTTTGTATCGGTTTGCTAGAGTTCCTTTTTTTTACAGAAGTTTTTTCTATTTAATAAAAATAGAGGCGGTTTAGGCTTAAAATAAAATAGCAAATAGACTATAAAAATTCCACACAAATTCACAAAAATCTCTCTATTGATATGCAATAAACTTATTTGCAAATAAATTTCGATTGCGTCAAAGTTTGTCCAAAACCCCTTTTCCATACTTTTAATGCCACTTTGAAGAACTCATATTTTCTTCTCTCTTTTATCTTTATTTTAATAAATGGAAAAGGAAATTTGAAACCTCACTTCCGCTAACTTTCAAAATTGATTCAAGAGACTTTCAACTCTTTTTTATAAACTTTTCAGGAAGTCATGTTGTCTTCTCCCAAGTGATCATTGAGTTGCACAAAGTATTGAAACAATTCACAAGGGAAATCAAATAAAGCTCAAAATGCATGAAGGATATGGATGCATATGAATGATACTTCGTGATAATATCCAAATTGAAAAATGGGATGTTACAAACTGAAATTTGGGAAATAACAGTTCTTACATAAAACATGCTCTCTCTCTCTCTCTCTCTCTCTCATGCCTCACCAGAAGAACTCAATTAAAAATATTGTATACACGAGCAATTATCTCTAATGATTCGTCATTGTTCAATACATGTACATAGACAAGTGACCATGGCATTCTAGGTGATCATTCTATTATGTCTCCGTCTTCAATGCCTAAGGCGTATAGTATATTGGTCAAATTTATGAGATCAAAAGCAATAACTCTTTTATCAAAGTAATGTCACGCAAATGGCAATCAAGTCAATATGAACCAAGATGAGAACAAACGAAATATTCTAGGCATGGAATGTAAATAGGCAGTATCTTTTTTCTTTTTCTTTTTTGCGAGAATTTTTTTGATCTATGCATCTTCAAGCATGGCAGTACACCACACAAATTGCTATGGAATTAGGTAGATATAGTGGACTTTTTGAGGAACATAATTGGGATAATGTGGAAGCTTGATACGTGTAAGTGAAGGGGACCAAGGAAGTATTTGTTGGGAAGCATTTGACCCAAAATTTTGTATAACATGATATGAGCGAAAAAATATTGTAAAGAGTTTAGCTTCAGGTGTACTCGCAAGAACACCTATAACAATAACTAGATGGATTTTCTTAGTCTTTACTATTAAAGGGGAGTTTGTGGTCATCGTCATGATCGTTTGTTCTCCACCTCACTTGTTCTTCTTCCTCCAATTGCATGGCCCATACAGTAGTTTTGTCATCCTAGCCCAAACAAAGAATCATGTAATAAGTTCAACAAATGTGGAACAAAATATTACATAATCTTTAATACTAAAGGGGAATTGGTGGTCCTTGTTGTGATGGTTAGTTCTCCAACTCACATGCGCTCTCTCTCTCCCCCCCCCTCTCTCTCTCTCTCTCTCTCTCTCTCTCTCTCTTGGCCCATACAACAGTTGGCCCAAAGTACCATATGTACATAAGC